>NC_041392.1:95520844-95568838 GCF_002162155.2 Triticum dicoccoides
GGTCTCTACATGTTCCAATTGAATATCACCGGAGTACCGGTACACATCGTTTGCCCGGTGTTTGCGGACCGGCACGCATACGGTGGTCTGGTCGACTCATATGCTTACGTGGCGCATCGTATACTTGGCCGCATTGCTCCTCCACCTACCCCACCGCCCGGGCACGGCCAGCGACGGAAAAAAAATAGGAACACTTATTGCTTGGACCCCCCTCCCCCACCAAACTGGAAAACAGAGCAATGGCGACGACGGATGCCGGAGGAGGCGGCTTCGAGTTCTTGTCAGATCCGGTCGACAGGTACCTTCAATATTTCATGGTTTCCGCCTCCTATTACTGTCCGCTTTCATTTTGACGGCTAACTTCACGCTGCTGTCGCTCCTTTTCAAGGTTTCCCTTGCCGGATCTTGGCGGCGGCGAGGCTATACTGGATGCTGCAGCCACCAAAACTCTCGCCTGCACAACCGCCCAGTCGAGCGTTGCTGATGTAGGCGACGATGCGATGACGATGCAACTAGTTTGAACAGCAGCTGCGAAGGCCTCAGCTTGTTGGGGCCAACCTCAGAGCAGTCAGAAGGCAAAAAGATCCTCAAGCCCCTGGCTGGAGAAAGAGGTATCAATTGATGTATTACTAAAAAGAAAACACTCTTCATTTCCAAAAAAACTGCAGAAAATCGCATGGCTCTGAACGGAAAATGAATTACTCTTACTAGCTGTTGGAAAATTTCCTGTGCCATGGCTAATTGTTTGTGCAAAAAGATTTTGATTTGCACACTAGTGACTCATCTTTTGTTCACACAGAGTCCATGTTGGCCGAGCACCTGTTGAACGGCCCCTGCCGCTGGCAGAATAAGCTCACTTGAACAAACACTAAGATGCTATGCAGAAAAAAAGAGGGAAACTGTTGTAATCCCTGTTGTCGGAGACAACTTTCAATCCCTTGTATAAGCATACGACTACTACAATATATATTCTTGGGAAATTGGGTTCAGAGTAGATACGAAAAAAGCAGATTAAATGTCGAGAGAACAAAATGTATTCAAGAAATAGTTTGTGGCTGCTCAGCTAGTAATTCTTTCCAATTCCAGCCATGAACATACTCTGCCAATGTTTTTATATACAGAAAAATAGAATTCTCTGTTAACTCATGTATTGTTGGTTGTGACAAAAAAATTGCATGGTGTACCAGAAATAAGTAACACACGGTCTTGCCGATGTAGATGCCCAGCAATGATAAGGTTGCAACGCTCAAAAGACAACAGGTGGTACATAAGCGAGCATAGGACATTCCACAATCACTCTCTCACAGATAAGTGCGGACAGAAAATATACTGGCCCTCGCATAGACATATCGACATTTACACACGAGATGTTATCAAGCAGCTGCGTGAAAATAATATTAGCATTGGCAAAGTGTACAACATAATTGGCAGTTTCTTTGGCTCCATGAGCAGTGTGCCTTTCATCAAGAGAGCTTTGAGGGGGCTTTGTGGAGAGATTAGCCGAGATCAGGCAGATGATGACGTCAGAAAGACAATGGAAGTTTTTGCTGAGTTGGGATCCAAAGATTCTGGGTTGTACTACAGAGTACAACCGGACACGGACATCTGCATACGAAATCTGTTATGGTCGATGGGCGCAAGGAGGGCACAGTACCATTACTTTGGCGATGCAATAACTTTTGATACAACATACCGTATGTTAGGGCATATTTCTCCCCATGTGGTTTTGGTGATTGATGACAATGTGTTTGCGGACTAATCGTGTGCATCGAGCATTTCAGATAATCAAACATATGGCACTAGACGATTTGAGCCCCTCGGAGTTTCAGAGTGAAGACAGTTTTCTTTCCCGCGTTTCATTTTCGGTGGACTTGAGTTGTAGGGAAAACCATACTATCGAGGGGGTCTGCTTCGAAAATGTTTGGATGGAATCATCAAGTACACACTCATATTGCACCCTATCATGTATCCACCTCGATGGAGTTGTCCCTTTGTTGTGTAGATGGATTCGTGGAGAGCTGCCAGCGGTAGTACCGCGGGCGGCAGCGGTAGTACCACTAATAGGCGGTAGTACCGCTAGTAACGTCGCTCTCTGCTCGGGTCTCGATTTTTTCGTGTCGGGTTCCACAGTAGTCCAACGGTAGTCTCGCTCGGTTACTTCTGTGGAACCCCTTTTGACCCAGCAGAGCGTGCGGAAGTAGGAGCGGTAGTAGGCATGGTAGTACCGCTTATTGGCGGTAGTACCGCCCCTACCACCGCTGCCACTACCGCACGGTGCCCTGTTCTCCCCTTTCGGCTCTGTTTCTCACAGCGGTAGTAGGGGTGGTAGTTCCGGCTATTAGCAGTAGTACCGCCCACCGTGGGCGGTAGTATCGCTCTAGCCGTACTACCACAACCCCCGCTGCCTACGCACTATGGTAGGGCAACCCCAGCAGTAGTACTGTTGGGGCTGCGGTAGTACCACTCCGGCGCCACTGCTGGCCCCTGGCCTTGTGCCATTGCCTTTACTCCCGGTGACTACCACTTGGGCAATAGTACCGCTTGTGTGCGGGCTGCGAGCTACATAACAGGTGGATTGGTTCCCCACTATATAAAGGGGGTCTTCTTCCCCAAGACTCACCTCTTCCTACGCTAACTCCACTCCATTGTTGCTCCAAAAGCTCATTTTCACCCGATCTCTCTCTCTAGCCAATCAAACTTGTTGATTTTCTAGGGATTGATTGAGAATACCCTAATCTACACTTCCACGAAGAAAAATTTGATTCCCCCCACTAATCCCTTGCTGATCTTGTTACTCTTGGGTGTTTGAGCACCCTAGATGGTTGAGGTCACCTCGGAGCCACATCCCATTGTGGTGAAGCTTCATGGTGGTGTTGGGAGCCTCCAAGTTTGTTGTGGAGATTGCCCCAACCTTGTTAGGTTCAGTCGCCACCTTCAAGGGCAGCACTAGTGGAATCACGACATCTTGCATTGTGCGAGGGCGTGAGGAGAATACAGTGGCCCTCTAGTGGCTTCTTGGGGAGCATTGTGCCTCCACACCGCTCCAACGAAGACGTACTTCCTCTCAAAGGGAAGGAACTTCGGTAACACATCCTCATCTTCACCGACTCCACTTGTGGTTACTTCTTACCTTTACTTTATGCAAGCTATTTTGTGTTGTATTCCTTGCTTGCTTGTAGTTACCTTTGTTGTTACCATCATATAGGTTGCTCACCTAGTTGCATATGTAGACAACCTATTTGTTGCTAAACCTATTTTTTAAGAAAAGCTAAAAAATGGTAGTTGCCTATTCACCCCCCCTCTAGTCAACCATATCGATCCTTTCGATTGGTATTAGAGCCTCGTCTCTTTATTAAGGGTTCATCGCCTAAAGAGTATGGATGACATAGAGGATGTGGTTGGTGATATTCCCGCGGCCGAGGAAGTGGACACGGTCACCTGGGAGGACTTAAATGAAGGCAATTACTTCACTTAAGACCTCCATGGCAACCAAGGTCAAGTCCTTGTTTAAAGAGCTCTTTGAGGGGTTAAAAACACCCGACATGGTGCAAGTGGTTAATCCCACCATCGAAGTCGAAGGCCAACTCTGACAAGGAGGGGGCTAATGGTATTAATACTACCACCCCACTTGGAAGGAATGGATCAGTCATCCATGCCGCGGTTGCCCCTCCACCAGTCCATGGAGGAACGGTCGCGCCCTATCATATAAACAATCTTAGGCCCCCACCTAAGCTTGTTGTCAAAGAATTTCCTACTTGGTCTCACTTGAATCATAGCTCAACACATCTTTGGAGAATTATTGAGCAGGGTTTCTATCCTCATGATCCTCACAACCTCACTCCAAGAGAAGAAGTGGACAACCAATACAACCACTCCGCATTGTGGATTCTTCAAGCCGTAGTTCCTCAAGAAGAGCACCCTCACTTGCGGTCGTTCACAGTTGCCAAAGAAGCTTGGGAACACATTTTCTCTTTGTACAAGGGAAGCTCGAGCATTCAACGCTCTAACTTTGAAGTGATCCTTGATGAGGCCGATGAGTTTGTGATGAATGAAGATGAAGATCCTCGTGAGCTTTACCGAAGGTTGGCCACTCTTGCGGTCTCACTCCGAGGCCATGGGAGCAATGACACGGATGACACTTGGATCAAGCACAAGTTTCTCAAACACATCATGCCTCGCAACAACTCTATGTCCATCGTGATCCGTCAGAGGTCGTACTTTCATTCCTTGTCCTCAAGTGATGTGTTGGATGAGTTTGTTGCTATGAACATCTTGAACAAGACCACCGACAACGCCCTTGCGCGTGCTCAATGGTCAAAGAAGCCCAACCTTGCTTTGAAGGCCACGGAAATTTCTGAGGATGTTGAGGAAGAAGGAGAAGAGGAGTGTTGTCCTGAAGACACCAAGTATGCCTATCATGAACACATGGCTCTTTCTTCTATGCAATTTTGGGGCAACAAGAAAAACACACGACCAAATTTCTCCAAGAACAACTCAAGTGGTTTGAAGGGAAAGCAACGGATGAGAACGTGCTAAAATTGTGGAAATGCGAGTCACTTTTTGTTGCAGATTGCCCTTATGAGAATAGAGAAGAGAATGGAGGCAAGCTTATTCGCAAAGACAAGGCCAAGCCTCTTCCCAACAAGAACAACTTTAACAAGAAGGTACCTGATACGTCCATTTTGCATCATGTTTTCTTACTGTTATTCATAATGTTTTTATCCATAATAATGCCTTTTGGAGTAATTCTAATGCCTTTTCTCTCATAATTTGCAAGGTACACACCAAGAGGGGGAATTCTGGCAGCTGGAAATCTGGACCTGAAAAGGCTACCTTAGGCCACCTATTTCTGCACAACTCCAAATGAGCTGAAACTCCACGAGGATTTTTTATGGAATATTTAAGAAATACTGGAGCCAATAAACACCAGAGGGGGGCCACCAGGTGGGCACAACCCACTTGGGCGCACCAGGTCCCCCTGGCGTGCCCTGGTGGGTTGTGGCCTCCTCGTCCCACCTCCGGTGCCCATTTTCTGGTATATAGGTCATTTTGACCTAGAAAAAATAAAGAGAAGACTTTCGGGATGGAGCGTCGCCGTCTCGAGGCGGAACTTGGGTAGGAGCACTTTTGCCCTCCGGCGGAGCGATTCTATCGGGGGAACTTCCCTCCCGGAGGGGGAAATCATCGTCATCATTGTTGGGGAACGTAGTAATTTCAAAAAAAAAATCCTACGCACACGCAAGATCATGGTGATGCATAGCAACGAGGGGAGAGTGTGATCTACGTACCCTTTGTAGATCGACAACGGAAGCGTTTGGTTGATGTAGTCGTACGTCTTCACGATCCGACCGATCCAAGCACCGTTACTCCGGCACCTCCGAGTTCTTGGCACACGTTCAGCTCGATGACGATCCCCGGGCTCCGATCCAGCAAAGCGTTGGGGAGGAGTTCCGTCAGCACGATGGCGTGGTGACGATCTTGATGTTCTACCATCGCAGGGCTTCGCCTAAGCACCGCTACAATATGACCGAGGTGGAATATGGTGGAGGGGGGCACCGCACACGGCTAAGGAATGATCACGAAGATCAACTTGTGTCTATGGGGTGCCCCTTGCCTCAGTATATAAAGGATGGAGGAGGAGGAGGCCGGCCAAGGCACTTGGTGCGGCCAGGATGTGGAGTCCTACTAGGACTCCAAGTCCTAGTAGGAGTCCACCAAGAGGGGAGGAAGGGAGAAGGAAGTGGAGGAGAAGGAAAGGTGGCCGGCCCCCTTTTCCCTAGTCCAATTCGGACTAGAGGGGAGGGGGGGCGCAGCAGCCCCTTGGCCCTTTCTCCTCTTCCCACTAAAGCCCATCAAGGCCCATTGCTTCTCCCGTAACTACCCGGTACTCCAAAAAATACCCGAATCACTTGGAACCTTTCCGATGTCCGAATATAGTCGTCCAATATATCGATCTTTACGTCTCGACCATTTCGAGACTCCTCGTCATGTCCCCGATCTCATCCGGGACTCCGAACTCCTTCGGTACATCAAAACTCATAAACTCATAATATAACTGTCATCGAAACCTTAAGCGTGCGGACCCTACGGTTCGAGAACAATGTAGACATGACCGAGACACGTCTCCGGTCAATAACCAATAGCGGGACCTGGATGCCCATATTGGCTCCTACATATTCTACGAAGATCTTTATCGGTCAGACCGCATAACAACATACGTTGTTCCCTTTGTCATCGGTATGTTACTTGCCCGAGATTCAATCGTCGGTATCTTAATACCTAGTTCAATCTCGTTACCGGCAAGTCTCTTTACTCGTTCCGTAATACATCATCTCACAACTAACTCATTAGTTGCAATGCTTGCAAGGCTTATGTGATGTGCATTACCGAGAGGGCCCAGAGATACATCTCCGACAATCGGAGTGACAAATCCTAATCTCGAAATACGCCAACCCAACATGTACCTTTGGAGACACCTATAGAGCTCCTTTATAATCACCCAGTTACGTTGTGACGTTTGGTAGCACACAAAGTGTTCCTCCGGCAAACGGGAGTTGCATAATCTCATAGTCATAGGAACATGTATAAGTCATGAAGAAAGCAATAGCAACATACTAAACGATCGGATGCTAAGCTAATGGAATGGGTCATGTCAATCACATCATTCTCCTAATGATGTGATCCCGTTAATCAAATAACAACTCTTTGTCTATGGTTAGGAAACATAACCATCTTTGATTAACGAGCTAGTCAAGTAGAGGCATACTAGTGACACTCTGTTTGTCTATGTATTCACACATGTATTATGTTTCCGGTTAATACAATTATAGCATGAATAATAAACATTTATCATGAAATAAGGAAATAAATAATAACTTTATTATTGCCTCTAGGGCATATTTGTCACGTCCATAATCGAGAAACTTGCATCGACGTAACCCTTTACCACGAACCTTTTTGTCACGTCCATAATCGAGAAACATATCCTTATTTCACTAAGGATAATTCTGACCGCTGTCCAGTGAACTACTCCTAGATCACTATTGTACTCCCTTGCCAAATCAGTGCAGGGTATACAATAGATCTGGTACACAGCATGACATACTTTATAGAACCTATGGCCAAGGCATAGGGAATGACTTTCATTCTCTTTCTATCTTCTGCCGTGGTCGGGCTTTGAGTCTTACTCAACTTCACACCTTGTAATACAGGCAAGAACTTTTTCTTTGACTGCTCCATTTTGAATTACTTCAAAATCTTGTCAAGGTATGTACTCATTGGAAAAACTTATCAAGCGTCTTGATCTATCTCTATAGATCTTGAAGCTCAATATGTAAGCAGCTTCACCGAAGTCTTTCTTTAAAAAACTCCTTTCAAACACTCCTTTATGCTTTACAGAATAATTCTAAATTATTTCCGATCAACAATATGTCATTCAGATATACTTCTCAGAAATGCCGTAGTGCTCCCACTCACTTTCTTGCAAATACAGGCTTCACCGCAAGTCTGTATAAAACTATATGCTTTGATCAACTCATCAAAGCGTATATTCCAACTCCGAGATGCTTGCACCAGTTCGCAGATGGATCGCTGGAGCTTGCACATTTTGTTAGTACCTTTCGGATTGACAAAACCTTCTAGTTGCATCGTATACAACTCTTCTTCAATAAATCCATTAAGGAATTCAGTTTTGTTTATCCATTTGCCAGATTTCATAAAATGCGGCAATTGCTAACATAATTCGGACAGACTTAAGCATAGATACGAGTGAGAATCTCTCATCGTAGTCAACACCTTGAACTTGTCGAAAAACCTTTTGCGACAATTCTAGCTTTGTAGATAATAACACTACTATCAGCGTCCGTCTTTCTCTTGAAGATCCATTTATTTTTATGGCTTGCCGATCATCGGGCAAATCCATCAAAGTCCATACTTTGTTCTCATACATGGATCATATCTCAGATTTCATGGCCTCAAACCATTTCGCGGAATCTGGGCTCATCATCGCTTCCTCATAGTTCGCAAGTTCGTCATGGTCTAGTAACATGACTTCCAGAACAGGATTACCGTACCACTCTGGTGCGGATCTTACTCTGGTTTACCTACGAGATTCGGTAGTAACTTGATCTGAAGTTACATGATCATCATCATTATCTTTCTCACTAATTGGTGTAGTAGTCACAAGAACAGATTTCTATGATGAACTACTTTCCAATAAGGGAGAAGGTACAATTACCTTATCAAGTTTTCTACTTTCCTCCCACTCACTTCTTTCGAGAGAAACTCCTTCTCTAGAAAGTTTCTGAATTTAGCAACAAAAGTCTTGCCTTCGGATCTGTGATAGAAGGTGTATCCAATAGTTTCCTTTGGATATCCTATGAAGACACATTTCTCCGATTTGGGTTTGAGCTTATCAGGTTGAAACTTTTTCACATAAGCATTGCAACCTCAAACTTTAAGAAACAACAGCTTAGGTTTCTTGCCAAACCATAGTTCATACGGTGTCGTCTCAATGGATTTAGATGGTGCCCTATTTAACGTGAATGCAGTTGTCTCTAATGCATAACCCCAAAACGATAGTGGTAGATCGGTAAGAGACATCATAGATCGCACCATATCTAATAAAGTACGGTTATGACGTTCGGACACACCATTACATTGTGGTGTTCCAGGTGGCGTGAGTAGTGAAACTATTTCACATTGTTTTTAACTGAAAGCCAAACTCGTAACTCAAATACTCTTCTCTACGATCAGATCGTAGAAACTTTATTTTCTTGTTACGATGATTTTTCACTTCACTCTGAAATTCTTTGAACTTTTCAAATGTTTCAGACTTATGTTTCATCAAGTAGATATACTCATATCTGCTCAAATCATCTGTGAAGATCAGAAAATAATGATACCTGTCGCGAGCCTCAATATTCATCGGACCACATACATCAGTATGTATGATTTCCAACAAATCTGTTGCTCGCTCCATTGTTCCGAAGAACGGAGTCTTAGTCATCTTTCCCATGAGGCATGGTTCGCAAGCATCAACTGATTCATAATCAAGTGATTCCAAAAGCCCATCAGCATGGAGTTTCTTCATGCGCTTTACACCAATATGACCTAAACGGCAGTGCCACAAATAAGTTGCACTATCATTATTAACTTTGCATCTTTTGGTTTCAATATTATGATTATGTGTATCACTACAATCGAGATCCAACGAACTATTTTCATTGGGTGTGTAACCATATAAGGTTTTATTCATGTAAACAGAACAACAATTTATTCTCTTACTTAAATGAATAACCGTATTACAATAAACATGATCAAATCATATTCATGCTGAACGCAAACACCAAATAACACTTATTTAGGTTCAACACTAATCTCGAAATTATAGGGAGTGTGCGATGATGATCATATCAATCTTGGAACCACTTCCAACACACATCGTCACTTCACCCTTAACTAGTCTCTGTTTATTCTGCAACTCCCATTTCGAGTTACTAATCTTAGCAACTGAACTAGTATCAAATACTGAGGGGTTGCTATAAACACTAGTAAAGTACACATCAATAAGATGTATATCAAATATACTTATGTTCACTTTGCCATCCTTCTTATCCGCCAATCACTTGGGGTAGTTCCGCTTCTCGTGACCAGTCCCTTTGCAGTAGAAGCACTTAGTCTCAGGCTTAGGACCAGACTTGGGCTTCTTCACTTGAGCAGCAACTTGCTTGCTGTTCTTCTTGAAGTCCCCTTCTTCCCTTTGCCCTTTTCTTGAAACTAGTGGTCTTGTTAACCATCAACACTTGATGTTTTTCTTGATTTCTACCTTCGTCGATTTCAGCATCACGAAGAGCTTGGGAATTATTTTTGTCATCCCTTGCATATTATAGTTCATCACGAAGTTCTACTAACTTCGTGATGGTGACTAGAGAATTCTGTCAATCACTATCTTATCTAGAAGATTAACTCCCACTTGATTCAAGCGATTGTAGTACTCAGACAATCTGGGCACATGCTCACTAGTTGAGCGATTCTCCTCCATCTTTTAGCTATAGAACTTGTTGGAGACTTCATATCTCTCAACTCAGGTATTTGCTTGAAATATTAACTTCAACTCCTAGAACATCTCATGTGCTCCATGACGTTCAAAACGTCTTTGAAGTCCCGATTCTAAGCCATTAAGCATGGTGCACTAAACTATCAAGTAGTCATCATATTGAGCTAGCCAAACGTTCATAACGTCTGCATCTGCTCCTGCAATAGGTCTGTCACCTAGCGGTGCATCAAGGACATAATTCTTCTATGCAGCAACGAGGATAAACCTCAGATTACGGATCCAATCCGCATCATTGCTACTAACATCTTTCAACACAATTTTCTCTAGGAACATATCAAAATAAACACAGGGAAGCAACGACGCGAGCTATTGATCTACAACATAATTTGCAAAATACTACCAGGACTAAGTTCATGATAAATTTAAGTTCAATTTAATCATATTACTTAAGAACTCCCACTTAGATAGACATCCCTCTAATCCTCTAAGTGATCACGTGATCCAAATCAACTAAACCATGTCCGATCATCACGTGAGATGGAGTAGTTTCATTGGTGAACATCACTATGTTGATCATATCTACTATATGATTCACGCTCGGCCTTTCGGTCTCCGTGTTCCGAGGCCATATCTGTATATGCTTGGCTCGTCAAGTATAACCTGAGTATTCCGCATGTGCAACTGTTTTGCACCCGTTGTATTTGAACGTAGAACCTATCACACCCGATCATCACGTGGTGTCTCAGCACGAAGAACTTTCGCAATGGTGCATACTCAGGGAGAACACTTCTTGATAATTAGTGAGAGATCATCTTATAATGCTACCGTCAAACTAAGCAAAATAAGATGTATAAAAGATAAACATCATATGCAATCAAAATATGTGACATGATATGGCCATCATCATCTTGCGCCTTTGATCTCCATCTCCAAAGTACTGTCATGATCTCTATCGTCACCGGCATGACACCATGATCTCCATCATCTTGATCTATATCAATGTGTCGTCACACGGTCGTCTCGCCAACTATTGCTCTTGCAACTATTGCTATCGCATAGCGATAAAGTAAAGCAATTATTTGGCGCTTGCATCTTATGCAATAAAGAGACATGAAGGAAATATGCCCTAGAGGCAATAATAAAGTTATTATTTATTTCCTTATATCATGATAAATGTTTATTATTCATGCTAGAATTGTATTAACCGGAAACATAATACTTGTGTGAATACATAGACAAACAAAGTGTCACTAGTATGCCTCTACTTGACTAGCTCGTTAATCGAAGATGGTTATGTTTCCTAACCATAAACAAAAGAGTTTTTATTTGATTAACAGGATCACATCATCAGGAGAATGATGTGATTGACATGACCCATTCCATTAGCTTAGCACCCGATCGTTTAGTATGTTGCTATTGCTTTCTTCATGACTTATACATGTTCCTATGACTATGAGATTATGCAACTCCCGTTTGCCGAAGGAACACTTTGTGTGCTACCAAATGTCACAACGTAAATGGGTGATTATAAAGGTGCTCTACAGGTGTCTCCAAAGGTACATGTTGGGTTGGCGTATTTCGAGATTAGGATTTGTCACTCCGATTGTCGGAGAGGTATCTCTGGGCCCTCTCGGCAATACACATCACATAAGCCTTGCAAGCATTGCAACTAATGAGTTAGTTGTGAGATGATGTATTACGGAATGAGTAAAGAGACTTGTCGGTAACGAGATTGAACTAGGTATGGGATACCGACGATCGAATCTCGGGCAAGTAACATACCGATGACAAAGGGAACAACGTATGTTGTTATGCGGTCTGACCGATAAAGATCTTCGTAGAATATGTAGGAGCCAATATGGGCATCCAGGTCCCGCTATTGGTTATTGACCGGAGACGTGTCTCGGTCATGTCTACATTGTTCTCGAACCCGTAGGGTCCGCACGCTTAAGGTTTCGATGACAGTTATATTATGAGTTTATGAGTTTTGATGTACCGAAGGAGTTCGGAGTCCCGGATGAGATCGGGGACATGACGAGGAGTCTCGAAATGGTTGAGACGTAAAGATTGATATATTGGACGACTATATTCGGACATCGGAAAGGTTCCGAGTGATTCGGGTATTTTTCGGAGTACCGGGTAGTTACGGGAGAAGCAATGGGCCTTGATGGGCTTTAGTGGGAAGAGGAGAAAGGGCCAAGGGGCTGCTGCATCCCCCTCCCCTCTGGTCCGAATTGGACTAGGGAAAAGGGGGCCGGCCACCTCTCCTTCTCCTCCACTTCCTTCTCCCTTCCTCCCCTCTTGGTGGACTCCTACTAGGACTTGGAGTCCTAGTAGGACTCCACATCCTGGCCGCACCTATTGCCTTGGCCGGCCTCCTCCTCCTCCATCCTTTATATACTGAGGCAAGGGGCACCCCATGAACACAAGTTGATCCACGTGATCTATTCCTTAGCCGTGTGCGGCGCCCCCAGCCACCATAGTCATCGATAATATTGTAGCGGTGCTTAGGCAAAGCCCTGCAGCAGTAGTACATCAAGATCGTCACCACGCCGTCGTGCTGACGGAACTCTTCCCCGACACTTTGCTGGATCGGAGTCCGGGGATCGTCATCGAGCTGAACGTGTGCTAGAACTCGGAGGTGCCGTAGTTTCGGTGCTTGATTGGTCGGATCGAGGAGACGTACGACTACATCAACCAAACGCTTCCGTTGTCGATCTACTAGGTATGTAGATCATACTCCCCCTCTCGTTGCTATGCATCACCATGATCTTGCGTGTGCGTAGGAAATTTTTTGAAATTACTACAAAACCCAACAGTGGCATCCGAGCCTAGGTTTTATATGTTGATGTTATATGCACGAGTAGAACACAAGTGAGTTGTGGGCGATATAAGTCATACTGCTTACCAGCATGTCATACTTTGGTTCGGCGGTATTGTTGGACGAAGCGGCCTGGACCGACATTACGCGTACGCTTGCGCGAGACCGGTTCTCCCGACGTGCTTTGCACATAGGTGGCTTGCGGGTGACAGTTTCTCCAACTTTAGTTGAATCGAGTGTGGCTACGCCCGGTCCTTGCGAAGGTTAAAACAGCACCAACTTGACAAACTATCGTTGTGGTTTTGATGCGTAGGTAAGATTGGTTCTTGCTTAAGCCCGTAGCAGCCACGTAAAACTTGCAACAACAAAGTAGAGGACGTCTAACTTGTTTTTGCAGGGCATATTGTGATGTGATATGGTCAAGACATGATGCTAAATTTTATTGTATGAGATGATCATGTTTTGTAACCGAGTTATCGGCAACTGGTAGGAGCCATATGGTTGTCGCTTTATTGTATGCAATGCAATCGCGCTGTAATGCTTTACTTTATCACTAAACGGTAGCGATAGTCGTGGAAGCACAAGCTTGGCGAGACGACAACGATGCTACGATGGAGATCAAGGTGTCGCGCCGGTGACGATGATGATCACGACGGTGCTTCGGAGATGAAGATCACAAGCACAAGATGATGATGGCCATATCATATCACTTATATTGATTGCATGTGATGTTTATCTTTATGCATCTTATCTTGCTTTGATTGACGGTAGCATTATAAGATGATCTCTCACTAATTATCAAGTAGTGTTCTCCCTGAGTATGCACCGTTACGAAAGTTCTTCGTGCTGAGACACCACGTGATGATCGGGTGTGATAGGCTCTACGTTCAAATACAACGGGTGCAAAACAGTTGCACACGCGGAATACTCAGGTTATACTTGACGAGCCAAGCATATACAGATATGGCCTCGGAACACAGAGACCGAAAGGTCGAGCGTGAGTCATATAGTAGATATGATCAACATAGTGATGTTCACCAATGAAACTACTCCATCTCACGTGATGACCGGACATGGTTTAGTTGATTTGGATCACGTAATCACTTAGAGGATTAGAGGGATGTCTATCTAAGTGGGAGTTCTTAAGTAATATGATTAATTGAACTTAAATTTATCATGAACTTAGTCTTGGTAGTATTTTGCAAATTATGTTATAGATCAATAGCTCGCGTTGTTGTTTCCCTATGTCTATTTTGATATGTTCCTAGAGAAAATTGTGTTGAAATATGTTAGTAGCAATGATGCGGATTGGATCCGTGATCTGAGGTTTATCCTCATTGCTGCACAGAAGAATTATGTCCTTGATGCACCGCTAGGTGACGGACCTATTGCAGGAGCAGATACAGACATTATGAACGTTTGGCTAGCTCAATATGATGACTACTAGATAGTTTAGTGCACCATGCTTAATGGCTTAGAATCGGGACTTCAAAGACGTTTTGAACGTCATGGAGCATATGAGATGTTCCAGGAGTTGAAGTTAATATTTCAAGCAAATCCCCGAGTTGGGAGATATGAAGTCTCCAACAAGTTCTATAGCTAAAAGATGGAGGAGAATCGCTCAACTAGTGAGCATATACTTAGATTGTCTGAGTACTACAATCGCTTGAATCAAGTGGGAGTTAATCTCCCAGATAAGATAGTGATTGACAGAATTCTCTAGTCACCATCACCAAGTTAGTAGAACTTCGTGATGAACTATGATATGCAAGGGATAACGAAAACGATTCCCAAGCTCTTCGTAATGCGGAAATTGACGAAGGTAGAAATCGAGAAAAACATCAAGTGTTGATGGTAGACAAGACCACTAGTTTCAAGAAAAGGGCAGAAGGGGAACTTCAAGAAGAACAACAAGCAAGTTGCTGCTCAAGTGAAGAAGCCCAAGTCTGGTCCTAAGCCTGATACTAAGTGTTTCTACTGCAAAGGGACTGGTCACTGGAAGCGGAACTACCCCAAGTGATTGGCATATAAGAAGGATGGCAAAGTGAACATAAGTATATTTGATATACATGTTATTGATGTGTACTTTACTAGTGTTTATAGCAACCCCTCAGTATTTGATACTAGTTCAGTTGCTAAGATTAGTAACTCGAAACGGGAGTTGCAGAATAAACAAAGACTAGTTAAGGGTGAAGTGTCGATGTGTGTTGGAAGTGGTTCCAAGATTGATATGATCATCATCGCACACTCCCTATACTTTCGGGATTAGTGTTGAACCTAAATAAGTGTTATTTGGTGTTTGCGTTAAGCATGAATATGATTTGATCATGTTTATTGTAATACGGTTATTCATTTAAGTAAGAGAATAAATTGTTGTTCTGTTTACATGAATAAAACCTTATATGGTTACACACCCAATGAAAATAGTTCGTTGGATCTCGATCGTAGTGATACACATAATCATAATATTGAAACCAAAAGATGCAAAGTTAATAATGATGGTGCAACTTATTTGTGGCACTACCGTTTAGGTCATATTGGTGTAAAGCGCATGAAGAAACTCCATGCTGATGGGCTTTTGGAATCACTTGATTATGAATCAGTTGATGCTTGCGAACCATGCCTCATGGGCAAGATGACTAAGACTCTGTTCTTCGGAACAATGGAGCGAGCAACAGATTTGTTGGAAATCATACATACTGATGTATGTGGTCCGATGAATATTGAGGCTCGCGACAAGTATCATTATTTTCTGATCTTCACAGATGATTTGAGCAGATATGAGTATATCTACTTGATGAAACATAAGTCTGAAACATTTGAAAAGTTCAAAGAATTTCAGAGTGAAGTGAAAAATCATCGTAACAAGAAAATAAAGTTTCTACGATCTGATCATAGAGAAGAGTATTTGAGTTACGAGTTTGGCCTTCAGTTAAAAACAATGTGAAATAGTTTCACTACTCACGCCACCTGGAACACCACAATGTAATGGTGTGTCCGAATGTCATAACCGTACTTTATTAGATATGGTGCGATCTATGATGTCTCTTACCGATCTACCACTATCATTTTGGGGTTATGCATTAGAGACAGCTGCATTCACGTTAAAGGGCACCATCTAAATCTGTTGAGACGACACCGTATGAACTATGGTTTGGCAAGAAACCAAAGTTGTCGTTTCTTAAAGTTTGGGGTTGCTTATATGAAAAAGTTTCATCCTGATAAGCTCAAACTCAAATCGGAGAAGTGTGTCTTCATAGGATACCCAAAAGAAAATGTAGGGTACACCTTCTATCATAGATCCGAAGGCAAGATATTCGTTGCTTAGAATGGATCCTTTCCAGAGAAGGAGTTTCTCTCGAAAGAAGTGAGTGGGAGGAAAGTAGAACTTGATAAGGTAATTGTACCTTCTCCCTTATTGGAAAGTAGTTCATCACAGAAATCTGTTCCTGTGGCTACTACACCAATTAGTGAGGAAGCTAATGATGATGATCATGTAACTTCAGATCAAGTTACTACCGAATCTCGTAGGTAAACCAGAGTGAGATCCGCACCAGAGTGGTACGGTAATCCTGTTCTGGAGGTCATGCTACTTGACCATGACGAACCTACGAACTATGAAGAAGCGATGGTGAGCCCAGATTCCGCAAAATGGCTTGAGGCCATGAAATCTGAGATGGGATCCATGTATGAGAACAAAGTATGGACTTTGGTTGACTTGCCCGATGATCGGCAAGGATCTTCAAGAGGAAGACGAACGCTGATAGTAGTGTTACTATCTACAAAGCTAGAATTGTCGCAAAAGGTTTTCGACAAGTTCAAGGTGTTGACTACGATGAGATTTTCTCACTCGTATCTATGCTTAAGTCTGTCCGAATCATGTTAGCAATTGCCGCATTTTATGAAAACTGGCAAATGGATAAACAAAACTGCATTCCTTAATAGATTTATTAAAGAAGAGTTGTATATGATACAACCAGAAGGTTTTGTCAATCCTAAAGGTGCTAACAAAATATGCAAGCTCCAGCAATCCATCTATGGACTGGTGCAAGCATCTCGGAGTTGGAATATACGCTTTGATAAGTTGATCAAAGCATATAGTTTTATACAGACTTGCGATGAAGCCTGTATTTACAAGAAAGTGAGTGGGAGCACTACAACATTTCTGATAAGTATATGTGAATGACATATTGTTGATCGGAAATAATGTAGAATTATTCTGCAAAGCATAAAGGAGTGTTTGTGAAAGTGCGTTATATCGACTAGAGGGGGGTGAATAGGCGATTTTTATGAAAGTCTTCAAAACGTGGAAGTTATGAAGACAAACAGTAGAGATATGCCTATTACTATGCAGCGGAAGTTAGATTACACTAGGCAAGCCATGGTCAAGTATTCAATAGAGTGAAGGCACAATGACAAGTAGCTGCAGTGTAATAAGGATCAGGTAGGAAGAAGTTATGAAGCCAAACAAATTGAAGGAAATATGCCCTAGAGGCAATAATAAAGTTATTATTTATTTCCTTATAATCATGATAAATGTTTATTATTCATGCTAGAATTGTATTAACCGGAAACATAATACATGTGTGAATACATAGACAAACAAAGTGTCACTAGTATGCCTCTACTTGACTAGCTCGTTAATCAAAGATGGTTATGTTTCCTAACCATGAACAATGAGTTGTTATTTGATTAACGAGGTCACATCATTAGTTGAATGATCTGATTGACATGACCCATTCCATTAGCTTAGCACACGATTGTTTAGTATGTTGCTATTGCTTTCTCCATGACTTATACATGTTCCTATGAGTATGAGATTATGCAACTCCCGTTTGCCGGAGGAACACTTTGGGTGCTACCAAACGTCACAACGTAACTGGGTGATTATAAAGGAGCATTACAGGTGTCTCCAAAAGTAGATGTTGGGTTGGCGTATTTCGAGATTAGGGTTTGTCACTCCGATTGTCGGAGAGGTATCTCTGGGCCCTCTCGGTAATACACATCACATAAGCCTTGCAAGCATTACAACTAATATGTTAGTTGTGAGATGATGTATTACGGAACGAGTAAAGAGACTTGCCGGTAACGAGATTGAACTAGGTATTGGATACCGACGATCGAATCTCGGGCAAGTAACATACCGATGACAAAGGGAACAACATTTGTTGTTATGCGGTCTGACCGATAAAGATCTTCGTAGAATATGTAGGAGCCAATATGGGCATCCAGGTCCCGCTATTGGTTATTGACCGGAGACGTGTCTCGGTCATGTCTACATTGTTCTCGAACCCGTAGGGTCCACACGCTTAAGGTTACGATGACAGTTATATTATGAGTTTATGCATTTTGATGTACCGAAGGTTGTTCGGAGTCCCGTATGTGATCACGGACATGACGAGGAGTCTTGAAATGGTCGAGACGTAAAGATTGATATATTGGAAGCCTATATTTGGATATCGGAAGTGTTCCGGGTGAAATCGGGATTTTACCGGGTTACCGGGAGGGTTACCGGAACCCCCCGGGAGCTATATGGGCCATAGTGGGCCTTAGTGGAAAAGAGAAGGGGCTGCCCTAGATGGGCTGCGCGCCCCCCTTCCCCTATTCCTATTAGGACTAGGAGAGGTGGCCGGCCCCCTCCTCCTCTTTTCCCCTCCGAGGAATCCTAGTTGGACTAGGATTGGAGGGGGAATCCTACTCCCAGAGGGAGTAGGACTCTCCTGCGCCTCCCTCCTTGGCCGACCAGCCTCCCCCCTCTACTCCTTTATATACGGAGGCAGGGGACACCTCTACACACACAAGTTGACCCACGTGATCTATTCCTTAGCCGTATGCGGTGCCCCCTGCCACCATATACCTCGATAATACCGTAGCGGAGTTTAGGCGAAGCCCTGCTGCTGTAGTACATCAAGATCGTCACCACGCCGTCGTGCTGACGGAACTCTTCCCCGACACTTTGCTGGATCGGAGTCCGGGGATCGTCATCGAGCTGAACGTGTGCTCGAACTCGGAGGTGCCGTAGTTTCGGTGCTTGATCGGTTGGATCGTGAAGACGTACGACTACTTCCTCTATGTTGTGTGATCGCTTCCGCAGTCGGTCTGTGTTGGTACGTAGACAACACTCTCCCCTCTCGTTGCTATGCATCACATGATCTTGCGTGTGCGTAGGAATTTTTTTGAAATTACTACGAAACCCAACAGTGGTATCAGAGCCTAGGTTATTTATGTTGATGTTATATGCACGAGTAGAACACAAGTGAGTTGTGGACGATACAAGTCATACTGCCTAGCAGCATGTCATACTTTGGTTCGGCGGCATTGTTCGACGAGACGACCCGGACCAACATTACACGTACGCTTATGCGAGACCGGTTCCCCCGACGTGCTTTGCACATAGGTGGCTTGCGGGCGACTGTCTCTCCAACTTTAGTTGAACCAAGTATGGCTACGCCCGGTCCTTGCGAAGGTTAAAACGGAGTCTATTTGACAAACTATCGTTGTGGTTTTGATGCGTAGGTGAGATTGGTTCTTACTTAAGCCCGTAGCAGCCACGTAGAACATGCAACAACAAAGTAGAGGACGTCTAACTTGTTTTTGCAGGGCATGTTGTGATGTGATATGGTCAAGGCATGATGCTGAATTTTATTGTATGAGATGATCATGTTTTGTAACCAAGTTATCGGCAACTGGCAGGAGCCATATGGTTGTAGTTTTATTGTATGCAATGCAATCGTGATGTAATGCTTTACTTTATTACTAAACGGTAGTGATAGTCGTGGGAGCATAAGATTGGCGAGACGGCAACGATGCTACGATGGAGATCAAGGTGTCGCGCCGGTGACGATGGTGATCATGACGGTGCTTCGGAGATGGAGATCAGAAGCACAAGATGATGATGGCCATATCATATCACTTATATTGATTGCATGTGATGTTTATCTTTTTATGCATCTTATCTTGCTTTGATTGACGGTAGCATTATAAGATGATCTCTCACTAAATTATCAAGAAGTGTTCTCCCTGAGTATGCACCGTTGCCAAAGTTCGTCGTGCCCAGACACCACGTGATGATCGGGTGTGATAAGCTCTACGTCCATCTACAACGGGTGCAAGCCAGTTTTTGCACACGCAGAATACTCAGGTTAAACTTGACGAGCCTAGCATATGCAGATATGGCCTCGGAACACGGAGACCGAAAGGTAGAGCGTGAATCATATAGTAGATATGATCAACATAATGATGTTCACCGATGAAACTACTCCATCTCACGTGATGATCGGACATGGTTAGTTGATTTGGATCACGTGATCACTTAGAGGATTAGAGGGATGTCTATCTAAGTGGGAGTTCTTAAGTAATATGATTAATTGAACTTAAATTTATCATGAACTTAGTCCCTGATAGTATCTTGCTTTTTTATGTTGATTGTAGATAGATGGCTCGTGCTGTTGTTCCGTTGAATTTTAATGCGTTCCTTGAGAAAGCAAAGTTGAAAGATGATGGTAGCAATTACACGGACTGGGTCCGTAACTTGAGGATTATCCTCATTGCTGCTCAGAAGAATTACGTCCTGGAAGCACCGCTGGGTGCCAGGCCTGCTGCTGGAGCAACACTAGATGTTGTGAACATCTGGCAGAGCAAAGCTGATGACTACTCGATAGTTGAGTGTGCCATGCTTTACGGCTTAGAATCGGGACTTCAACGACGTTTTGAACGTCATGGAGCATATGAGATGTTCCAGGAGTTGAAGTTAATATTTCAAGCAAATGCCCGGATTGAGAGATATGAAGTCTCCAATAAGTTCTATAGCTGCAAGATGGAGGAGAACAGTTCTGTCAGTGCGCATATACTCAAAATGTCTGGGTATAATAATCACTTGATTCAATTGGGAGTTAATCTTCCGGATGATTGCGTCATTGACAGAATTCTCCAATCACTTCCACCAAGCTACAAGAGCTTCGTGATGAACTATAATATGCAAGGGATGAACAAGACTATTCCCGAGCTCTTCGCAATGCTGAAAGCTGCGGAGGTAGAAATCAAGAAGGAGCATCAAGTGTTGATGGTTAACAAGACCACTAGTTTCAAGAAAAAGGGCAAAGGGAAGAAGAAGGGGAACTTCAAGAAGAACGGCAAGCAAGTTGCTGCTCAAGAGAAGAAACCCAAGTCTGGACCTAAGCCTGAAACTGAGTGCTTCTACTGCAAGCAGACTGGTCACTGGAAGCGGAACTGCCCCAAGTATTTGGCGGATAAGAAGGATGGCAAGGTGAACAAAGGTATATGTGATATACATGTTATTGATGTGTACCTTACTAGAGCTCGCAGTAGCACCTGGGTATTTGATACTGGTTCTGTTGCTAATATTTGCAACTCGAAACAGGGACTGCAGAATAAGCGGGCACTGGCAAAGGACGAGGTGACGATGCGCGTGGGAAACGGTTCCAAAGTCGATGTGATCGCAGTCGGCACGCTACCTCTACATCTACCTTCGGGATTAATATTAGACCTAAGTAATTGTTATTTGGTGCCAGCGTTGAGCATGAACATTATATCTGGATCTTGTTTAATGCGAGACGGTTATTCATTTAAATCAGAGAATAATGGTTGTTCTATTTATATGAGTAATATCTTTTATGGTCATGCACCCTTGAAGAGTGGTCTATTTTTATTGAATCTCGATAGTAGTAATACACATATTCATAATGTTGAAGCCAAAAGATGCAGAGTTGATAATGAAAGTGCAACTTATTTGTGGCACTGTCGTTTAGGTCATATCGGTGTAAAGCGCATGAAGAAACTCCATACTGATGGACTTTTGGAACCACTTGATTATGAATCACTTGGTACTTGCGAACCGTGCCTCATGGGCAAGATGACTAAAACACCGTTCTCCGGTACTATGGAGAGAGCAACAGATTTGTTGGAAATCATACATACCGATGTATGTGGTCCCATGAATATTGAGGCTCGTGGCGGATATCGTTATTTTCTCACCTTCACAGATGATTTAAGCAGATATGGATATATCTACTTAATGAAACATAAGTCTGAAACATTTGAAAAGTTCAAAGAATTTCAGAGTGAAGTTGAAAAACATCGTAACCAGAAAATAAAGTTTCTATGATCTGATCGTGGAGGAGAATATTTGAGTTACGAGTTTGGTGTACATTTGAAAAAGTGTGGAATAGTTTCGCAACTCACGCCACCCGGAACACCACAGCGTAATGGTGTGTCCGAACATCGTAATCGTACTTTACTAGATATGGTGCGATCTATGATGTCTCTTACTGATTTACCGCTATCATTTTGGGGTTATGCTTTAGAGACGGCCGCATTCACGTTAAATAGGGCACCATCAAAATCCATTGAGACGACGCCTTATGAACTGTGGTTTGGCAAGAAACCAAAGTTGTCGTTTCTTAAAGTTTGGGGCTGCGATGCTTATGTGAAAAAGCTTCAACCTGATAAGCTCGAACCCAAATCGGAGAAATGTGTCTTCATAGGATACCCAAAGGAAACTGTTGGGTACACCTTCTGTCACAGATCCGAAGGCAAGACATTCGTTGCTAAGAATGGATCCTTTCTAGAGAAGGAGTTTCTCTCGAAAGAAGTGAGTGGGAGGAAAGTAGAACTTGACGAGGTAACTGTACCTGCTCCCTTGTTGGAAAGTAGTACATCACAGAAAACTGTTTCTGCGACACCTACACCAATAAGTGAGGAAGTTAATGATAATGATCATGAAACTTCATAACAAGATACTACTGAACCTCGTAGATCAACCAGAGTAAGATCCGCACCAGAGTGGTACGGTAATCCAGTTCTGGAAGTCATGCTACTAGATCATGATGAACCTATGAACTATGAAGAAGCGATGGTGAGCCCAGATTCCGCAAAGTGGCTTGAAGCCATGAAATCTGAGATGGGATCCATGTATGAGAACAAAGTATGGACTTTGGTTGACTTGCCCGATGATCGGCAAGCAATTGAGAATAAATGGATCTTTAAGAAGAAGACTGACGCTGATGGTAATGTTACTGTCTACAAAGCTCGACTTGTCGCAAAAGGTTTTCGGCAAGTTCAAGGAATTGACTACGATGAGACCTTCTCACCCGTAGCGATGCTTAAGTCCGTCCGAATCATGTTAGCGATTGCCGCATTTTATGATTATGAAATTTGGTAGATGGATGTCAAAACTGCATTCCTGAATGGATTTCTGGAAGAAGAGTTGTATATGATGCAACCGGAAGGTTTTGTCGATCCAAAGGGAGCTAACAAAGTGTGCAAGCTCCAGCGATCCATTTATGGACTGGTGCAAGCCTCTCGGAGTTGGAATAAACGTTTTGATAGTGTGATCAAAGCATTTGGTTTTATACAGATTTCGGAGAAGCCTGTATTTACAAGAAAGTGAGTGGGAGCTCTGTAGCATTTCTGATATTATATGTGGATGACATATTGCTGATTGGAAATGATATAGAATTTCTGGATAGCATAAAGGGATACTTGAATAAAAGTTTTTCAATGAAAGACCTCGGTGAAGCTGCTTACATATTAGGCATTAATATCTATACAGATAGATCAAGACGCTTAATTGGACTTTCACAAAGCACATACCTTGACAAGATTTTGAAGAAATTCAAAATGGATCAAGCAAAGAAAGGATTCTTGCCTGTGTTACAAGGTGTGAAGTTGAGTAAGACTCAATGCCCGACCACTGCAGAAGATAGAGAGAATATGAAAGATGTTCCCTATGCATCAACCATAGGCTCTATCATGTATGCAATGCTGTGTACCAGACCTGATGTATGCCTTGCTATAAGTTTAGCAGGGAGGTACCAAAGTAATCCAGGAGTGGATCACTGGACAGCGGTCAAGAACATCCTGAAATACCTGAAAAGGACTAAGGATATGTTTCTCGTATATGGAGGTGACAAAGAGCTCACCGTAAAAGGTTACGTTGATGCAAGCTTTGACACTGATCCGGACGATTCTAAATCGCAAACCAGATACGTGTTTACATTAAACGGTGGAGCTGTCAGTTGGTGCAGTTCTAAACAAAGCGTCGTAGTGGGATCTACATGTGAAGCGGAATACATAGCTGCTTTGGAAGCAGCGAACGAAGGAGTCTGGATGAAGGAGTTCATGTCCGATCTAGGTGTCATACCTAGTGCATCGGGTCCAATGAAAATCTTTTGTGACAATACTGGTGCAATTGCCTTGGCAAAGGAATCCAGATTTCACAAAAGGACCAAACACATCAAGAGACGCTTCAATTCCATCCGGGATCTAGTCCAGGTGGGAGACATAGAGATTTGCAAGATACATACGGATCTAAATGTTGCAGACCCGTTGACTAAGCCTCTTCCACGAGCAAAACATGATCAACACCAAGGCTCCATGGGTGTTAGAATCATTACAGTGTAATCTAGATTATTGACTCTAGTGCAAGTGGGAGACTGAAGGAAATATGCCCTAGAGGCAATAATAAAGTTATTATTTATTTCCTTATAATCATGATAAATGTTTATTATTCATGCTAGAATTGTATTAACCGGAAACATAATACATGTGTGAATACATAGACAAACAAAGTGTCACTAGTATGCCTCTACTTGACTAGCTCGTTAATCAAAGATGGTTATGTTTCCTAACCATGAACAATGAGTTGTTATTTGATTAAAGAGGTCACATCATTAGTTGAATGATCTGATTGACATGACCCATTCCATTAGCTTAGCACACGATTGTTTAGTATGTTGCTATTGCTTTCTTCATGACTTATACATGTTCCTATGAGTATGAGATTATGCAACTCCCGTTTGCCAGAGGAACACTTTGGGTGCTACCAAACGTCACAACGTAACTGGGTGATTATAAAGGAGCATTACAGGTTTCTCCAAAAGTAGATGTTGGGTTGGCGTATTTCGAGATTAGGATTTGTCACTCCGATTGTCGGAGAGGTATGTCTGGGCCCTCTCGGTAATACACATCACATAAGCCTTGCAAGCATTACAACTAATATGTTAGTTGTGAGATGATGTATTACGGAACGAGTAAAGAGACTTGCCGGTAACGAGATTGAACTAGGTATTGGATACCGACGATCGAATCTCGGGCAAGTAACATACCGATGACAAAGGGAACAACATTTGTTGTTATGCGGTCTGACCGATAAAGATCTTCGTAGAATATGTAGGAGCCAATATGGGCATCCAGGTCCCGCTATTGGTTATTGACCGGAGACGTGTCTCGGTCATGTCTACATTGTTCTCGAACCCGTAGGGTCCACACGCTTAAGGTTACGATGACAGTTATATTATGAGTTTATGCATTTTGATGTACCGAAGGTTGTTCGGAGTCCCGTATGTGATCACGGACATGACGAGGAGTCTTGAAATGGTCGAGACGTAAAGATTGATATATTGGAAGCCTATATTTGGATATCGGAAGTGTTCCGGGTGAAATCGGGATTTTACCGGGTTACCGGGAGGGTTACCGGAAACCCCGGGAGCTATATGGGCCATAGTGGGCCTTAGTGGAAAAGAGAAGGGGCTGCCCTAGATGGGCTGCGCGCCCCCCTTCCCCTATTCCTATTAGGACTAGGAGAGGTGGCCGGTCCCCTCCTCCTCTTTTCCCCTCCGAGGAATCCTAGTTGGACTAGGATTGGAGGGGGAATCCTACTCCCAGAGGGAGTAGGAATCTCCTGTGCCTCCCTCCTTGGCCGACCAGCCTCCCCCCTCTACTCCTTTATATACGGAGGCAGGGGACACCTCCACACACACAAGTTGATCCACGTGATCTATTCCTTAGCCGTGTGCGGTGCCCCTTGCCACCATATACCTCGATAATACTGTAGCGGAGTTTAGGCGAAGCCCTGCTGCTGTAGTACATCAAGATCGTCACCACGCCGTCGTGCTGACGGAACTCTTCCCCGACACTTTGCTGGATCGGAGTCCGGGGATCGTCATCGAGCTGAACGTGTGCTCGAACTCGGAGGTGCCGTAGTTTTGGTGCTTGATCGGTTGGATCGTGAAGACGTACGACTACTTCCTCTACGTTGTGTGATCGCTTCCGTAGTCGGTCTGCGTTGGTACGTAGACTACACTCTCCCCTTTCGTTGCTATGCATCACATGATCTTGCGTGTGCGTAGGAAATTTTTTGAAATTACTACGAAACCCAACACAAATCATACAGTTACGTTGTGAAGACAAAAGATATAGCAGGCATGCAATGGCTTCACAATGAGTGCAGTAAGTTAAAGGAAGTGAAGATGAAACCAGTGACTCGTTGAAGACAATGATTTGTTGGACCAGTTCCAGTTGCTGTGGCAACTGTATGTCTGGTTGGAGCGGCTATGTATTTAAACCTTAGGACACACAGTCCCGGACACCTAGTCCTGAACACGCAGCTCAAGACACCAAGTCCTCACCGTATTCTCCTTGAGCTAAGGTCACATAGTCCTCGCCCAATCACTCTGGTAAGTCTTCAAGGTAGACTCCCAAACCTTCACAGACTTCGTTCACTGGCAATCCACAATGTCTCTTGGATGCTCTGAACGCGACGCCTAACCGTCTGGAGGATGCACAGTCCTCAAGTGTAATAAGTCTTCAGATCACACAGACAAGAAGACCTAAGTGATGCCCAATTCTCTCTAGCTTTGGGTGGTTAGGGCTTTTCTCCTCGCTAGGAATTTTCTCTCGAAGGCTTCGAGGTGGGTTGCTCTCAAACGACAAAAGCCGTGCACTGAAATCTGAGCAGCCAATCGTTTATGGTTGTAGGGGGTGGGCTATTTATAGCCACTTGGCAACCTGACCTGATTTGTCCGAAATGACCCTGGGTCACTAAGGAACTGACACGTGTTCCAACGGTCAGATTTCGAACTCACACGGCAACTTTACTTGGGCTACAAGTAAAGCTGACTTGTCCGACTCTGGACAAGATTTGCTCTCATAGTCTTCGCTCGAAGACATAGGTTTTGAATTAGGCATCACTTCAGTCATTCTGACCGGTTCTCTTGGACCCCACTTAACAGTATGGTGGTTCCTATGACTCAACACAAAAGAAAAAGAACTACGAAAGATCTAAGTCTTCGAGCTCCATAGGCTTCATAACGTGTCTTCTTTTGTCATAGTCTTCAATGTGAATATCTTCATATACCCCCTTTGGCTTCAATGTCTTCATACATTTTTAGGGGTCATCTCTGGTAGTAAAACCGAATCAATGAGGGACTTCTACCTGTGTTATCCTGCAATTCTCACAAACACATTAGTCCCTCAACTAGGTTTGTCGTCAATACTCCAAAACCAACTAGGGGTGGCACTAGATGCACTTACAATCTCCCCCTTTTTGGTGATTGATGACAAACTAGTTGAAGTTTTCAACGGGGAATATAGTCTGTGAAATTGTAAAGGATAAGGAATTGTCTTCATAAGTTGCACGGGCTCCCCCTGAAGATGTGCATATAAGTTAATTTGCTTTTGGAATGCAAATGCACATGGCAGGTTGCATTTGTGGAGATCCACTTCAGCTTATGATGACAATCCACGATGCATGTGAAAGTATATGAAGATAATGACATGCATAATGGAAAATGGACGTCTGAAGAATGAGATAAGTGCGGAATTTATCGTCGCACGTGCGGAATTTATCTTCGCATAACAGGGTGGCAAACAAGTAGCAGACGACCATCTGGTTTAAGTGTTACAACTCATAAGAACCAAATGTAGCAAAAAAACGAGAGTTGTAAGCACGAAGCAAAATATAAGGCACCCGCCCATATGAACCCGCTTGAAGACTATCAATCTCATATGCTTCTCCCCCTTTTGTCAGTAATGACCAAAAAGGTTTGAAGACATAGAGACTCTACTCGTTCCCGTGAGGAGTAGATGAAGTAGTAGGGTTGTTGGCGTTGTTTGGCGGTGCAGAAGAGCTTGGAGGTGCTGAAGCAGGTGGCGGTGAGGTAGCATCGTCTTCTTCATCAATGATTCTGGCAGTGACTGTGGCAGCAGAGGAAGAGAACTCAGAATCTTCAAGAGATGGAGTCCCCAGCAGCACAGCTCTTCGAGGTGGTGTAGAGTCAAACTTGAATCTCTCAGTGAAGCCATCCTCTTGAAGATCAGCTTCAGAAAGCATCATGGTTAGCCCTTTCCATGTGCGGCGACAGGTTTCATGGGCAACGAAAGCGTTCTTGGTGGCAAGATTTCGGATGCGGTTTACATCCACCAAGAGGCTCTTCATCTGTCTCTTCAACCAGTCATGATGCCTATCCTGCTTTTGATGAAGGGCCACAAGAAGCTCTCGGTCGTTGAGAACACGAGTGCGCTTCTTGGGTCTTGAAGCAGTGGCACTGTCAATGGCTTCAGTTGAAGCAGGGTGTGGTGCACGTGTAGTGCCAGCCAAAGGATACACCCTGGAGATGGCTTCAACACCTTCAACATTTTGAGTGAAGCTCTGGTGTTCTGCATTTTGAAGACTCAAAGGTTGCTTGGCAGGTTCAGCATAGATGGCTTCAGCAAAGGTATCCACATCTGGCAAGAAGATCCGATGGTTGCATGCTGAGGGCTGATATGAGATCGCAGAGTGAAGCTTGATCAGTCTCATTACCCAAGGAGCATAGAATTTCAAACCAAGTAAATCTGAGCCAGATGCAGCAAGTTGGCGTATGAAGAAATCCTGTGCGTTGAAGCATTTGCCATGAAGGATACAGAATATCAGAGTCTTCATTGCACCCTCGATCTTGGCATTTGGAGAGTGCCCTTTGATAGGCCAGAGAGTCCGCCGGATAATGTGATAGATGGTTCTGGGCAGGTACTCAAAGTCTTCAACAAAGAACTCTGTTGGATAAGGAGCATCGAGGGGCAACGGCTTCATCATGGAGATCATCTGACTCATATTCGGTTCAGGCCTCTGGAATATGCTCTCAAGAGCTTCAGTGTGTAGTGGACAACCTTCCTCGAAGAATTCGCCAGGAGTGGGCAGGCCGGTGAGCTCAATGATATCAAATGCATTGGCTTCGTGATGGACATTGCCGGTCATCCACTCCAGGGTCCAAGTCTTCGGATCTCTGTTGTATCCTTTGATGTGGAGGGTGGCATAGAATTGCAGAAGAAGCTCTTCATTCCAGTGCTCTTCATCAGTTACAAACTGCAGCAGACCCACTTGCTTGAAGCAATCCAACGCTTCCTCTAAACAGGGCAGACCAGCAATGGCTTTAACATCAAGGCGCTTGTGCGGGAAGATGCGACCTTGGTTGTATAGGATGCATGAATAGTAGCTGCGTTGAGGATAGCTGCAGAACCTATCTGATGAAATCCTTTCCCTTGAATAAGGGTTCTTGGAGCTGTTGAAAAACGTATTATCTGCCTTGAAGCTATTGAAGTCAAAGGAGCCAGGTGCTGATGCAGGACCTGGAAACCTTGGCAGTCTGGGAGTTGGCTTCTGGACCTGAGGCCTGTGCTCAACATGGTAATCAAATTGAGGACCTACAGCAGACTCAGGAACAGAAGTGTCTGGATCAGTAGCTTCACTGTCTTCTGAAGCTTTTGGTGGGGAGGGCTCCACATTGGCTTCAGTGTTGGTTGTGGCAGCCTCAATATTTTTAGCCTCCGCTTGACTAGCTGGAGGGTCGGTCACAAGCACGTTCTCCTGGAGAACTGCTTCTTGGTGGAGCAGAGGAGTGGGCTCTTGTAGTGCTTCTTCTTTGGCTGATGCAGCAGGGATGTCTTCAGCATAGACTTGAGGCCTTGGACCTTTGCGAAGCCTGCGGAACACAGACGATGCCTGTGGGGTTGGAGTGGGCTGGGCCTCAAAGTCTTCTTCCTCTTGAGGGCGATCCGCCCATGACGCATCTTGTGCAATTGGCGTCAGAGGACGACCAATGCTGATGAGTTTGCCGTTTTCATACTGAGGAAGGGCTGCATCATCTTGTACATTGTCCTGATGACCAATGTCTTCAGCAGCGATGGGGTCGACTGCTGGAATGTCTTCAGCTTCAGGAGCCTCTGTGGAAGTAGGCTCATGAACCGTCAGTTGACGTTCTGCATTCGGGTGAACCATAGAGATAGGTTCAACTATCAAGGGCTCTGTGGGAGCAGCCCGAGATTTCTTGGTCTTCCTCCTTTTCTTGCTGGGGGCAGTAGGAGAGGCTTCAGAGATCTTCCTTTTCCTGGCTTCAGCCTCAGCAGTTCTTGTCTTCTTGAGCTCTGAAGCTGTTGACCGGCTCTTTGGCTTCGAGCCAGTCGTTGCAGTTGGGAAGACAAGCGGAACTGCTTCCTGCCTTGGTGCCTCTGGTTCAGCTGGAACAGTCTTCTTCTTTTTCTTTGCGGCCATCTTGGGGTCGATGCCAGGACGCCCAAGCGCCTTGCGCTTCTCGGCCTCATTGTAGGCCTGCACACATCTGTCTGCCAGAGACTTCATCCGCTCACGTGAACCTTGAGCTTCTGCATGCTTCTTCAGAAAGTTTTCCTTTAGCTCATGCAGCATGATCTTGAAGCTCTTCACTTCTTGCACGCTGAGCTTGGCCATATTCTTCTTGAACTGAGCCTTTTCATGATCAATTTTCTGCTTCAGTTCAACAATGCGCTGGGCAATTGCAAGTTCTGAAGCAATAGCGCCTTGGAAGGCGACGCTGAGGCCAACGGGCAGCTGCAGATCTTTGAAGCTGATGTATGGTGTGGCAAACCATTCGTCGATGAAGTTGTGGATGATGGCGACATCAAAGAGAGGCAAATTGTTGAAGATTTTAGCTTCTTCTTTGCTCTTGATGAGCTGCTCGAGAGCGTCATCTCCAAGATCTTCATCACTTGACAGATCAATGGCTTCGCTGTGCAGAATTGCAGCAGCTGTGAGCTCTTTGCCGGTGTGTGGCTGAGGCATCTTGGCCTTCTGGGGCTTGGAGACGCGGGATACGTCTTCAGACTGCACACTGTCTTCAGGAGGTGCAGTTGCCAATGGTTTCGCCCTTGAGATTTTTGATGAAGGGGCCGGCTTTGAAGCTTTTGGCTTCTTCGACTGCTTTGGCTTCAGTATAGCAGGAGCTTCATCAGACTCAGAGTCAGCTGGAGGGTCATTCACGGCAGTCCCTTGGACTAAAATGCGGGTGATGAGGCCCTCAAGGTTGGCATACGGACCGATGATATTGGGTTCTGCGTCGCGTGTGCCATCTACCCTTGGTACGGAGGGACCAGGGTTGAAGTCTAACCCCAGCTTCTTCTTGTTCTACTTCGTGGAGTTCTGGGCAAACTGGAAGTTGCGCTTGAACAGATTGTCGTCACGACACCAGAGTAGTGACGAAGGATGTGCTTCAGCAGGCTGTGGTCCTCGGACCATGCATGGGTAGAAGCCTTGAGCAATGGCTTCATCTCTGGTCCTGGGTATAAGGTTCTTGTAAAGGATGTCCCCCCATGGTCTCTTGATGGCACTTTTCTCAGCATACTCCTGGGTGACGAAGCGGTAATGGAACCATTGTTCTGCCCAATAGCGTTGAATCCATTGGATTCGGGTCTTGCGCTGACCATCATTCTCTTCAGGATCTGTTTTGTACATTTCTGCCAGTTCATCAGGCAGATCTTTGGATGTTCCTCCACGTCTCTGTCTGCCCCTCTTCCTTGCTGCTGTTTCTGAAGCCATAAACTTAACTTGGAAGGCTTCAAGACGTTCAAAGGCTTCAAAGGCTTTTTCTTGCTGGACCAACAGGAACTGGCTTCAGGAGAATTTATGTGTTGCTGTAAGAATTCTGCAAATGAATGCAGACTATGAGAACCAAAGGATTCTCCCACGGACATGTACCTGTGACAGCATTAAGGTGCGAGGGAAGGGGAAGAGGTCATATGCATTCTCAGAAGATTTTGAAGATAAATCAGTTTATAAGACATTGACCTCATCGTGCGAAGACATTCACTCATAGAAAAGAAGTTGGTTCCAGATTTGTACGAACCAACAGATCAGCACAAGTGAGGAATCTAACTACTTCATGAAGCACAAGTGAATATACTAGGCATGTTATGAGATGCAGATTGAGAGAGAACTAACTTGTGTGAATAGGAACTTCTTATGGTAGAAAGTGACAGAACCATGGGATCAAAAGGGGCTGTAAAAAGAAGTTTTATTTACCACACTTGGAACTGCTAGACGGAGTGGGAGATGATGCCGAGCAGTTCAGTCCTCCGTGCCCTAACTTGGCGACGAAAGACACCTACGGCGATGGCGGAGAGGACGATGTCCGCGATCGGCGTGAAGACGGCGTCAGAGAGGTTGTGGCAGCGAAGCACTTCGTCGCCGGCGTCGTCGAGAGCTAGCGGTGGCGCTAGGGTTCGTGTGAGGGTGGAAGAAGGAGATAATGACCGCGGTAATTGTGAATTTATAGGCGCAGGGGTGGCACTGCGCTATTACTCAGGTGCCCCTGGCGATTCGCATCTGAGTAGCACGTGGCCATCATGCGGTATTTTGGGGGCAGTTCCACATCCCACGCACGCCTGGATTGTTGGGCGGTCGTTCCTACTTCTCCGGATTTCTTGTGGATGAATGAGCATTGAAAACGGTTTTAAAGGTTGTCTCTGTGTCTTCTGCTGACAAGGACGCAGAGAAGACATTCGACAGTTTCAATAGAATGCTTATGACTTGGAGAGATAGAATTTGAGATAGAAAGCATAGAGAGATTAGGGTCCGATCACATTCACTTAGTTCAAAAGATTCAACCAAGAAGACATAGCTATAAGTGAATGCTGTAGAGGACAGAACACTAGTATATATATATATCTATATAATCAATGTAGTGAAGATAATCATGAAGACATGTTAAGATTGAAGCCAAACCAAATATGAAGATATTACAAGGTAACGCCAAGAGTGAAACACTTCAAAATAGAACATTTGGTGGTGGCGTTACCCACCGTATAGGAAGTATTAGACCCAGACACGGCGCACAATTATCGTGGCGCTCTGAAGTCAATTTCCACATTAATGTATTCACACTTAGAATGTATGTCTTCATTGATTGAAGATATACGTTACTTCGTGTGGTGCACATCTAAGTCATCAATATGCATAAGGGTTAGGATGTGTGCCTGATCACATGACATTTGAGGATTCTAAGATATTTAGCTCACACCGTAACTTGCAAAATCTCTTCTCATCCAAGGGCTTGGTGAAGATATCTGCCAATTGCTCTTCAGTGTTGACGTGTATGATATCAATGTCTTCCTTCACAACATGATCTCTGAGAAAGTGATGACGAATTTCAATGTGCTTTGTCTTCGAGTGCTGAAATGGGTTGTTGGCAATCTTGATGGCGCTTTCGTTGTCGTAGTAAAGTGGCACTTGCTTCAGATGAATGCCATAGTCCTTGAGTGTTTGCTTCATCCATAGAAGCTGAGCGCAGCAAGATCCAGCAGCAATGTATTCAGATTCAGCAGTGGAGAGAGATACACAGTTCTGCTTCTTTGAAGACCAACATACAAGTGATCGTCCCAGAAAGTGACATGTGCCTGATATAGACTTGCGATCAACTTTGTCACCGGCATAATCAGCATCCGAGAATCCAACCAAATCAAACTCTGAGCCCTTTGGATACCATAATCCTAGAGTTGGGGTGTGAGCCAAATATCGAAGAATTCGCTTCACATCTAAGTGATGCGACTCCTTTGGTGCCGCTTGAAATCGAGCACACATGCAAACACTAAGCATAATATCTGGCCTAGATGCACATAGATAAAGTAAAGAACCAATCATGGAGCGGTATACCTTTTGATCGAACTCTTTACCATTGTCGTCAGGACCCAGATGATGTTTGGCTAGCATTGGTGTTGTGAAGCCTTTGCAGTCTTGCATACCGAACTTCTTCAGGCAATCTTTGAGATACTTCTCTTGAGATATGAAGATGCCATTGCATTGTTGTCGTATTTGAAGACCAAGGAAGAACTTCAGCTCCCCCATCATGGACATCTGATATTGCTCTTGCATCATATATCCAAACTCTTCACTATACTTCTGATTGGTGCAGCCGAAGATAATGTCATCCACATATATTTGGCACACAAACAGTTCACCATCATATGTCTTCGTGAAAAGAGTGGGATCCAGGGAACCAGGTATGAAGCCTTTGCTCTTCAGGAAATATTTGAGTGTGTCATACCAGGGCCTAGGGGCTTGTTTGAGGCCATACAGTGCCTTGTTGAGCTTGTATACCATGTCAGGATGTTTTTGAATTTTCAAAGCCTGGCGGTTGTGCAACATACACTTCTTCTTCAATCTTGCCATTGAGAAAGGCACTCTTCACATCCATTTGATATAGAAGTATGTTATGATGATTTGCATAGGCCAGCAGTATGCGTATGGCTTCAAGCCTAGCCACAGGAGCAAATGTTTCATCGAAGTCAATGCCTTCCACTTGAGTATATCCTTGAGCAACGAGACGAGCTTTGTTTCTGACAACTTGACCATGCTCATCTTGCTTGTTGCGGTATATCCATTTGGTGCCTATTATGTTGTGCTTCCGTGGATCAGGACGCTTAACCAGTTCCCATACACTATTCAGCTCAAACTGTTGAAGCTCTTCTTGCATAGCTTGAATCCATTCAGGTTCCATGAAGGCTTCTTCAACTTTCTTGGGTTCTGATATTGAGACGAATGCGAAGTGCCCACAGAAATTTGCTAGCTGAGTTGCCCTTGAACGAGTGAGTGGACCAGGTGCATTGATGCTGTCAATTATTCTGTCAATCTGCACTTCATTGGCAACACGAGGATGTACAGGGCGAAGACTTTGCTCTTGCTGATCTGTGTTGTTGTTGGGAGGAATGTCTTCAGGCTGAGCATTGTCTTCATGTTGATCAGGTGCTGAGATGATAAGTTCTTCTTCAGGATGAGCTTCAGAAGGTATAATCTCTCCAGTTCTCATTAGCTTGATTGATTCACTAGCTGGAATTTCATCTAGCACATTTGGCAGTTGCTCTCTTTGTGAACCACTTGTCTCATCGAACCGCACATCCACTGTTTCAACCACTTTGTAATGAAAGAGATTGAAGACTCTGTAGGAGTGCGAATCCTTTCCATATCCAAGCATAAAACCACCATGTGCTTTTGGTGCAAACTTTGAGGTGTGGTGGGTCCTTGATCCAGCACCTTGAGCCAAATACTCTGAAGTAACTGACATTTGGCTTCTTGCCAGTTAGGAGTTCATAAGATGTCTTGTTCAGAAGCTTGTGAAGATAAACACGATTGATTGTATGACATGCAGTATCAATGGCTTCAATCCAGAATTTTCTTGGAGTCTTGTATTCATCTAGCATCATTCTGGCCATCTCAATGAGTGTTCTGTTCTTGCGTTCGACGACGCCATTCTGCTGTGGCGTGTACGGAGCTGAGAATTTATGTGTGATGCCCAAGGTATCAAGATATGTATCAAGGCTAGTGTTCTTGAATTTAGTGCCATTGTCACTTCTGATGTGCTTTATCTTGGCGCCGTAATTGTTCATAGCTCGATTGGTGAAGCGTCTGAAGACATCCTGCACTTCAGTCTTGTAAAGGATTATGTGCACCCAAGTATATCGAGAATAATCATCAACAATAATGAAGCCATAGAGGCAAGCAGTAGTAGTAAAAGTTGAGTAGTGAGTGGGACCAAAAAGATCCATGTGAAGCAGTTCGAAGGGTCGAGTAGTGGTCATGATTGTCTTCGAGGGATGTTTTGCCCTCATCATCTTCCCTGCTTCACAGGCACCGCATAAGTGATCTTTCTTGAACTTGACGCCCTCGATGCCTATGACATGTTTCTTCTTTGCAAGGGTGTGGAGGTTCCTCATGCCAGCATGCCCAAGCCTCCGATGCCAAAGCCAGCATTCTGAAGCTTTTGCAAGAAGACATACTGCAAGTTGTGGCCCTGCTGAGAAATCTACCACATACAAATCATCTTTCCGATACCCTTCAAACACTAGAGACTTGTCAGATTCCATTAGTACCAGGCAACGATATTTTCCAAACATTACGATCATGTTCAAATCACAAAGCATTGAAACAGACATTAAGTTGAAACCAAGGGATTCAACAAGCATGACTTTGTTGATCCTTTGAGATTGCAACTCTACCTAGACCCAATACCTTACTTTTACCAGTGTCAGCAAATGTGATGTGGCTCTTGTCGGATGGACGTAAGGTTGAGTCCATAAGAAGGCTTCTTTTGCCAGTCATGTGATTTGTACACCCACTGTCAATAGTCCATTCTGAAGACTTTGAAGACACTGGTGCCGTACCCTACAGTGCAGTTAGGGGGATAGGCTTCACGAAGAGAATTGTGAAGCAAAAACATTTGACGAACCAGTGGGTTATGAAAACTTAGATCCAGAATAGGACTAATAGGGAGAGTAGCATGCGATTCAGAAACGAAGTACATAATGATGCCATTCGGGCATTTTATCTTGCGCCCTACAAGATTTTTAAGGTCCCCAGCAATAGCGTCAGAAGATTTTGGTTTTCTGCTGGAGACCTTTCCCTGCAAAAGAGAGTTAAGCTTTCTTAACCACCCACATCTTCAAGGGTGGCTTAGAAGCAATAAGTCTAAGTGCAGCATCTGAGAATTTTGGTTTTGGAGCCCTAGCAAACAGTTTAGCAGGCAGACAATAGTACTCATAAGAATAGGCAGAATAGTTTTTGGTCATATGAACATGCCGGTTTGATAAACCGCTCTCATATTCATATGCCTGAGTATGGTTTCCCTGCAAAACATTTGCGTTAGTGCGACTCAGGTGAGTCCTCTGTCTGTATGAAGCCTTTAGACCGTATGAAGCCTTTGGTCTGAGGTTTGTCTTCTTCATGTGAGCTGTCATGAAGACATTCACAGGAAGATTTTCCAGACACGTTTTCGGAACCCAGATCTTCTTCATAGGCGGTCCATTCCTGCAGTTAGTACCAATGTACCTTGCGAACACTTCACCATTCTGATTCTTAAACAGTTTATAGTTTGCATCAAAGGATTCATCAATGATAATGGGGTTAGCACAGGTAAAGCCAGATAAGTTGGATGGATCTGCTGAAGGTTCCTTTGCAGCAACCCATGTGGTTTTGGGGTACTGCTCAGGTCTCCAGTAAGAGCCATCTGCATTCATTTTCCTTACGAACCCTACACCCTCTTTCCTAGGGTTTCGGTTCAGAATCTGCTTTTTGAGGACATCACAAAGTGTCTGATGCCCTTGAAGACTTTTGTACATCCCTGTTTCAAGCAATGTCTTCAACCTAGCATTCTCATCAGCAATAGCAGTGGTATCCTCAGCAGAGGGGTTAGTTACCACATCAACAGTTGAAGATATTGCAACAGCAGTAGCAGTGGAACATTCAGCAACAGAAGTGGCATTATCACGCTCAATGCATTTAAGACATGGTGGTTCAAATCCTTCCTGAGCGGAACTGATCTGTTCGGCGCGAAGTGACTCGTTTTCCTTTTGAAGATCTTCATGAGCCGCTCTCAATTTCTCAAGTTCTTGCTTCCTTTGAAGATAATCATAGGAAAGCTTTTCATGAGTTGTTGAGAGAGTATCATGACGATCTTCAAGTTCCTGATACTTAACGTGAAGATTTTTTATGTCTTCAATTAAGGATTCATATCAAGTCATTTCAGCACCCAACAGATCATCGCCTCTGTCTAACAGTTTTTGAATATGTTCCATGGTTTTCTGTTGTTCAGTTGCAATTTTAGCAAGTGTTTTGTAACTGGGTTTTGAATCACAATCAGAGTCATCGTCACTAGATGTTTGATAGTGAGTAGTGCGTTTGTTTACCTTGGCACCGCGTGCCATGAAGCAGTAGGTAGGAGTAGAGTAGTCCTTGTCATTTGCATCGGTGTCGGTGATGAAATCATTGTCTTCAGTGTTGAAGATGGACTTGGCGATGTATGCTGTAGCCAGACTTGCAATGCCAGAATCAGACTCCTCCTCAGACTCCACCTCTGCCTCCTCAGAAGCGGACTCCTCCTCTGAATCCATTTCCTTGCCAACAAACGCATGTGCCTTGCCAGATGAGCTCTTCTTGTGTGATGAAGACTTTGAGGAAGACTTGGAAGAAGACTTTGTGTATTTCTTCTTCTTCTTGTTGTCTGAGTCATATTCCTTGCTCTTCTTCTTCTTTCTGTTCTCATTGTCCCACTGTGGACACTCATAGATGAAGTGTCCAGTTTTCTTGCACTTGTGGCATGTTTTCTTCTTGTAGTCATGAGCAGAAGCTTCATCATTCCTTGAGCTTGATCGTGAAGACTTTCTGAAGCCTTTCTTCTTGGTGAATTTTTGGAACTTCTTCACTAGCATTGCAAGTTCCCTTCCAATGTCTTCAGGATCATCAGAACTGCTGTCAGATTCTTCTTCAGATGAGGAAACAACTTTTGCCTTCAAGGCACGAGTTCGCCCATAGTTTGGACCATAGATATCTCTTTTCTCAGAAAGCTGAAACTCATGTGTGTTGAGCCTATCAAGTATGTCAGATGGATCGAGTGTCTTGAAATCAGGACGTTCTTGAATCATCAAGGCTAGGATGTCAAATGGACTATCAAGTGATCTCAGCAGCGTCTTGACGACTTCATGTTTGGTGATCTCAGTAGCGCCGAGGGCTTGAAGCTCATTTGTGATGTCAGCGAGTCTGTCAAATGTGTGCTGGACATTCTCATTGTCATTTCGCTTGAAGCGGTTGAAGAGATTGCGAAGGACACTGATTCTTTGATCTCTCTGGGTTGAGATGCCTTCATTGACCTTGGAGAGCCAGTCCCAGACCAGCTTGGATGTCTTCAAAGCACTCACACGGCCATACTGTCCTTTGGTCAGATGACCACAGATGATGTTCTTGGCAGTAGAGTCCAGTTGAACGAATTTCTTGACATCAGCAGCAGTGACACCTTCTCCAGCCTTGGGAACGCCGTTCTCGACGACATACCATAGGTCGACGTCAATGGCTTCAAGATGCATACGCATCTTATTCTTCCAGTAGGGATATTCAGTTCCATCGAAGACGGGGCACGCAGCGGAGACTTTAATTATCCCTGCAGTTGACATAGCTAAAACTCCAGGTGGTTAAACCGAATCACACAGAACAAGGGAGCACCTTGCTCTGATACCAATTGAAAGTGCGTTATATCGACTAGAGGGGGGGTGAATAGGCGATTTTTATGAAAGTCTTCAAAACGTGGAAGTTATGAAGACAAACAGTAGAGATATGCCTATTACTATGCAGCGGAAGTTAGATTACACTAGGCAAGCCATGGTCAAGTATTCAATAGAGTGAAGGCACAATGACAAGTAGTTGCAGTGTAATAAGGATCAGGTAGGAAGAAGTTATGAAGCCAAACAAATCATACAGTTACGTTGTGAAGACAAAAGATATAGCAGGCATGCAATGGCTTCACAATGAGTGCAGTAAGTTAAAGGAAGTGAAGATGAAACTAGTGACTCGTTGAAGACAATGATTTGTTGGACCAGTTCCAGTTGCTGTGACAACTGTACGTCTGGTTGGAGCGGCTAGGTATTTAAACCTGAGGACACATAGTCCCGGATACCTAGTCCTGAACACGTAGCTCAGGACACCAAGTCCTCACCGTATTCTCCTTGAGCTAAGGTCACATAGTCCTCGCCCAATCACTCTGGTAAGTCTTCAAGGTAGACTCCCAAACCTTCACAGACTTTGTTCACTGGCAATCCACAATGTCTCTTGGATGCTCTGAACGCGACGCCTAACCGTCTGGAGGATGCACAGTCCTCAAGTGTAATAAGTCTTCAGATCACACAGACAAGAAGACCTAAGTGATGCCCAATTCTCTCTGGCTTTGGGTGGTTAGGGCTTTTCTCCTCACTAGGAATTTTCTCTCAAAGGCTTCGAGGTGGGTTCTCTCAAACGACAAAAGCCGTGCACTGAAATCTGAGCAGCCAACCGTTTATGGTTGTAGGGGGTGGGCTATTTATAGCCACTTGGCAACCCGACCTGATTTGTCCGAAATGACCCTGGGTCACTAAGGAACTGACACGTGTTCCAACGGTCAGATTTCGAACTCACACGGCAACTTTACTTGGGCTACAAGTAAAGCTGACTTGTCCGACTTTGGACAAGATTTGCTCTCATAGTCTTCGCTCGAAGACATAGGTTTTGAATTAGGCATCACTTCAGTCATTCTGACCGGTTCTCTTGGACCCCACTTAACAGTACGGTGGTTCCTATGACTCAACACAAAATAAAAAGAACTACGAAAGATCTAAGTCTTCGAGCTCCATAGGCTTCATAACGTGTCTTCTTTTGTCATAGTCTTCAATGTGAATATCTTCATATACCACCTTTGGCTTCAATGTCTTCATACATTTTTAGGGGTCATCTCTGGTAGTAAAACCGAATCAATGAGGGACTTCTACCTGTGTTATCCTGCAATTCTCACAAACACATTAGTCCCTCAACTAGGTTTGTCGTCAATACTCCAAAACTAACTAGGGGTGGCACTAGATGCACTTACAGTTTGAAAGGAATTTTTCAAAGAAAGACCTCGGTAAAGCTGCTTACATATTGAGCATCAAGATCTATAGAGATAGATCAAGATGCTTGATAAGTTTTTTCAATGAGTACATACCTTGACAAGATTTTGAAGTAGTTCAAAATGGAACAGTCAAAGAAAGAGTTCTTGCCTGTGTTGCAAGGTGTGAAATTGAGTAAGACTCAAAGCCCGACCACGGCAGAAGATAGAAATAGAATGAAAGTCATTCCCTATGCCTCAGCCATAGGTTCTATAAAGTATGCCATGCTGTGTACCAGATCTATTGTATACCCTACACTGTGTTAAGCAAGGGAGTACAATAGTGATCTAAGAGTAGATCACTGGACAGCGGTCAAAATTATCCTTAGTGGAATAAGGAAATATTTCTCAATTATGGAGGTGACAAAAAGGTTCGTCGTAAAAAGTTACGTCGATGCAAGTTTTGACACAGATCTGGATGACTCTAAGTCTCGATCTAGATACATATTGAAAGTGGGAGCAATAAGCTAGAGTAGCTCCGTGCAGAGCATTGTTGACATAGAAATTCGCAAAATACTTACGGATCTGAATGTGACAGACCCGTTGACTAAAATTATCTCACAAGCAAAACATGATCACACCTCAGTACTCTTTGGGTGTTAATCACATAGCGATGTGAACTAGATTACTGACTCTAGTAAACCCTTTGGGTGTTGATCACATATCGATGTGAACTATGGGTGTTAATCACATGGTGATGTGAACTATGGCTGTTAAATCACATGGCGATGTGAACTAGATTATTGACTCTAGTGCAAGTGGGAGACTGAAGGAAATATGCCCTAGAGGCAATAATAAAGTTATTATTTATTTCCTTATATCATGATAAATGTTTATTATTCATGCTAGAATTGTATTAACCGGAAACATAATACTTGTGTGAATACATAGACGAACAAAGTGTCACTAGTATGCCTCTACTTGACTAGCTCGTTAATCGAAGATGGTTATGTTTCCTAACCATAAACAAAAGAGTTGTTATTTGATTAACGGGATCACATCATTAGGAGAATGATGTGATTGACATGACCCATTCCATTAGCTTAGCACCCGATCGTTTAGTATGTTGCTATTGCTTTCTTCATGACTTATACATGTTCCTATGACTATGAGATTATGCAACTCCCGTTTGCCGAAGGAACACTTTGTGTGCTACATAACGTCACAACGTAAATGGGTGATTATAAAGGTGCTCTACAGGTGTCTCCAAAGGTACATGTTGGGTTGGCGTATTTCGAGATTAGGATTTGTCACTCCGATTGTCGGAGAGGTATCTCTGGGCCCTCTCGGTAATACACATCACATAAGCCTTGCAAGCATTGCAACTAATGAGTTAGTTGTGAGATGATGTATTACGGAACGAGTAAAGAGACTTGCCGGTAACGAGATTGAACTACGTATGGGATACCGACGATCGAATCTCGGGCAAGTAACATACCGATGACAAAGGGAACAACGTATGTTGTTATGCGGTCTGACCGATAAAGATCTTCGTAGAATATGTAGGAGCCAATATGGGCATCCAGGTCCCGCTATTGGTTATTGACCGGAGACGTGTCTCGGTCATGTCTACATTGTTCTCGAACCCGTAGGGTCCGCACGCTTAAGGTTTCGATGACAGTTATATTATGAGTTTATGAGTTTTGATGTACCGAAGGAGTTCGGAGTCCCGGATGAGATCGGGGACATGACGAGGAGTCTCGAAATGGCCGAGACGTAAAGATTGATATATTGGACGACTATATTCGGACATCGGAAAGGTTCCGAGTGATTCGGGTATTTTTCGGAGTACCGGGTAGTTACGGGAGAAGCAATGGGCCTTGATGGGCTTTAGTGGGAAGAGGAGAAAGGGCCAAGGGGCTGCTGCATCCCCCCTCCCCTCTGGTCCGAATTGGACTAGGGAAAAGGGGGCCGGCCACCTCTCCTTCTCCTCCACTTCCTTCTCCCTTCCTCCCCTCTTGGTGGACTCCTACTAGGACTTGGAGTCCTAGTAGGACTCCACATCCTGGCCGCACCTATTGCCTTGGTCGGCCTCCTCCTCCTCCATCCTTTATATACTGAGGCAAGGGGCACCCCATGAACACAAGTTGATCCACGTGATCTATTCCTTAGCCGTGTGCGGCGCCCCCAGCCACCATAGTCCTCGATAATATTGTAGCGGTGCTTAGGCGAAGCCCTGCAGCAGTAGTACATCAAGATCGTCACCACGCCGTCGTGCTGACGGAACTCTTCCCCGACACTTTGCTGGATCGGAGTCCGGGGATCGTCATCGAGCTGAACGTGTGCTAGAACTCGGAGGTGCCGTAGTTTCGGTGCTTGATCGGTCGGATCGAGGAGACGTACGACTACATCAACCAAAAGCTTCCGTTGTCGATCTACTAGGTATGTAGATCATACTCCCCCTCTCGTTGCTATGCATCACCATGATCTTGCGTGTGCGTAGGAAATTTTTTGAAATTACTACGAAACCCAACAAGACAACCATAAGGCTTTTGCCAGTTGCCGATAACTTTAACAAAACATGATCATCTCATACAACAACTTATATCTCATCATGTTTTGACCATATCACATCACAACATGCCCTACAAAAACAAGTTAGACGTCCTCTACTTTGTTGTCGCAAGTTTTACGTGGCTGCTACGGGCTTAAGCAAGAACCAATCTTACCTACGCATCAAAACCACAACGATAGTTTGTCAAGTTGGTGCTGTTTTAACCTTCACAAGGACCGGGCGTAGCCACACTCGGTTCAACTAAAGTTGGAGAAACTGTCACCCGCAAGCCACCTATGTGCAAAGCACGTCGGGAGAACCGGTCTCGCGTAAGCGTACGCGTAATGTCGGTCTGGGCCGCTTCATCCAACAATACCGCCGAACCAAAGTATGACATGCTGGTAAGCAGTATGACTTATATCGCCCACAACTCACTTGTGTTCTACTCGTGCAAATAACATCAACACATAAAACCTAGGCTCGGATGCCACTGTTGGGGAACGTAGTAATTTCAAAAAAAATTCCTATGCACACGCAAGATCATGGTGATGCATAGCAACGAGGGGAGAGTGTGATCTACGTACCCTTTGTAGATCGACAACGGAAGCATTTGGTTGATGTAGTCGTACGTCTTCACGATCCGACTGATCCAAGCACCGTTACTCCGGCACCTCCGAGTTCTTGGCACACGTTCAGCTCGATGATGATCCCCGGGCTCCGATCCAGCAAAGCATTGGGGAGGAGTTCCGCCAGCACGACGGCGTGGTGACGATCTTGATGTTCTACCATCGCAGGGCTTCGCCTAAGCACCGCTACAATATGACCGAGGTGGAATATGGTGGAGGGGGGCACCGCACACGGCTAAGGAACGATCACGAAGATCAACTTGTGTCTATGGGGTGCCCCTTGCCTCAGTATATAAAGGATGGAGGAGGAGGAGGCCGGCCAAGGCACTTGGTGCGGCCAGGATGTGGAGTCCTACTAGGACTCCAAGTCCTAGTAGGAGTCCACCAAGAGGGGAGGAAGGGAGAAGGAAGTGGAGGAGAAGGAAAGGTGGCCGGCCCCCTTTTCCCTAGTCCAATTTGGACTAGAGGGGAGGGGGGCGCAGCAGCCCCTTGGCCCTTTCTCCTCTTCCCACTAAAGCCCATCAAGGCCCATTGCTTCTCCCGTAACTACCCGGTACTCCGAAAAATACCCGAATCACTCGGAACCTTTCCGATGTCCGAATATAGTCGTCCAATATATCGATCTTTACGTCTCGACCATTTCGAGACTCCTCGTCATGTCCCCGATCTCATCCGAGACTCCAAACTCCTTCGGTACATCAAAACTCATAAACTCATAATATAACTGTCATCGAAACCTTAAGCGTGCAGACCCTACGGTTCGAGAACAATGTAGACATGACCGAGACACGTCTCCGGTCAATAACCAATAGCGGGACCTGGATGCCCATATTGGCTCCTACATATTTTACGAAGATCTTTATCGGTCAGACCGCATAACAACATACGTTGTTCCCTTTGTCATCGGTATGTTACTTGCCCGAGATTCGATCGTCGGTATCTTAATACCTAGTTCAATCTCGTTACCGGCAAGTCTCCTTACTCGTTCCGTAGTACATCATCTCACAACTAACTCATTAGTTGCAATGCTTGCAAGGCTTATGTGATGTGCATTACCGAGAGGGCCCAGAGATACCTCTCCGACAATCGGAGTGACAAATCCTAATCTCGAAATACGCCAACCCAACATGTACCTTTGGAGACACCTTTAGAGCTCTTTTATAATCACCCAGTTACGTTGTGACGTTTGGTAGCACACAAAGTGTTCCTCCGGCAAACGGGAGTTGCATAATCTCATAGTCATAGGAACATGTATAAGTCATGAAGAAAGCAATAGCAACATACTAAACGATCGGGTGCTAAGCTAATGGAATGGGTCATGTCAATCACATCATTCTCCTAATGATGTGATCCCGTTAATCAAATAACAACTCTTTGTCTATGGTTAGGAAACATAACCATCTTTGATTAACGAGCTAGTCAAGTAGAGGCATACTAGTGACACTCTGTTTGTCTATGTATTCACACATGTATTATGTTTCCGGTTAATACAATTATAACATGAATAATAAACATTTATCATGAAATAAGGAAATAAATAATAACTTTATTATTGCCTCTAGGGCATATTTCCTTCAATCATCACCACCAACAACTCTCCCATCTTGGGGAGGGAAATCTCCATCAACATCTTCACCAGCACCATCTCATATAAAACCCTAGTTGATCTCTTGTATTCAATCTTGTTACCAGAACTATAGATTGGTGCTAGGGGTGACTAGTAGTGTTTATTACATCTTGTAGTTGATTACTATATGGTTTATTTGGTGGAAGATTATATGTTCAGATCCATTATGCATATTAATACCCCTCTGATCATGAGCATGTTTATTGTTTGTGAGTAGTTACTTTCGTTCTTGCGGTCACGGGATAAATCATGTTGCAAGTAATCGTGTGAATTTGATATGTGTTCGATATTTTGATGGTATGTCTGTTGTGATTCCCATAGTGGTGTCATGTGAACGTCGACTACATGACACTTCACCATATTTGGGCCTAAGGGAATGCATTGTGGAGTAGTAAATAGATGATGGGTTGCGAGAGTGACAGAAACTTAAACCCCGGTTTATGCACTATTTCGTAAGGGACCGAATGGATCCTATAGTTTAATGCTATGGTTAGAATTTATTCTTAATACTTTTCTCGTAGTTGCGGATGCTTGCAGGAGGGTTAATCATAAGTAGGAGGTTTGTTCAAGTAAGAACATCACCTAAGCACTGGTCCGCCCACATATCAAATTCTCAAAATAGCGAACGCAAATCAAACCAACATGATGCAAGTGACTAGATGAAATTCCCGTGTACCCTCAAGAACACTTTGATTATTATAAGAGACCGTTTTGGCCTGCCCTTTGCCTCAAAAGGATTGGGCTACCTTGCTGCATACTTGTTACAATTATCGTTACTTGCTCATTACAAATTACCTTGCTATCAAACTACTCGCTACTTACAATTTCAGCACTTGCAGACATTACCTTACTGAAAACTACTTGTCATTTCCTTTTGATCCTCGTTGGGTTCGACACTCTTACTTATCGAAAAGAGCTACAATTGATCCCCTCTACTTGTGGGTCATCAAGGCTATTTTCTGGATCCATTGCCGGCGAGTGAAGCGCCTTTGGTAAATGGAATTCGGTAAGGAAACATTTATATAGTATGCTGAAATTTATTGTCACTTGCTACTATGGAAAACAATCCTTTGAGGGGTTTGTTCGGGGTATCTTCACCTTGTCCAGAAACACAATTAATTTCCCCTCAACCTACTGCACCTACTGAAAATATTGAATATGAAATTCCTTCGGGTATGATAGAACAACTGCTATCTAATCCTTATGCAGGAGATGGAACTGAACATCCTGATATGCACTTGATATATGTTGAACAAATTTGTGGATTGTTCAAGCTTGCAGGTTTACCCAGAGATGAAGTGATGAACAAATTAGGAGAAACAGAGACCCGCCAGCCACCTTTATGCAAAACTAGTTGCATGTCTGTCGGTGGAACTGGTCTCATGAACGTGGTCATGTAAGATTGGTCCGGGCTGCTTCATCCAACAATACTTCCAGAACATAACCTAGATCGGGAGTTCCGCCGCCGCAAGCCTCTGTAGCCACCAAAAACCAATCGGGACCCTGTTCCGGCACCCTGCCGAAGGGGGGATCCCTCACCGGTGGCCATCTTCATCATCCCGGCGCTCTCCATGACGAGGAGGGAGTAGTTCACCCTTGGGACTGAGGGTATGTACCAGTAGCTATGTGTTTGATCTCTCTCTCTCTCATGTTCTTGATATGGCACGATCTTGATGTATCGCGAGCTTTGCTATTATAGTTGGATCTTATGATGTTTCTCCCCCTCTACTCTCTTGTAATGGATTGAGTTTTCCCTTTGAAGTTATCTTATCGGATTGAGTCTTTAAGGATTTGAGAACACTTGATGTATGTCTTGCGTGGGATATCCGTGGTGACAATGGGGTATCCAATTGATTCACTTGATGTATGTTTTGGTGATCAACTTGTGGGTTCCATGACCTTGGGAATCTATGCATAGGGGTCGGCACATGTTTTCGTCTTGACTCTCCGGTAGAAACTTTGGGGCACTCTTTGAAGTTCTTTGTGTTGGTTGAATAGATGAATCTGAGATTGTGTGATGCATATCGTATAATCATACCCACGGATACTTGAGGTGACATTGGAGTATCTAGGTGACATTAGGGTTTTGGTTGATTTGTTTATTAAGGTGTTATTCTAGTACGAACTCTATGATAGATCGAGCGGAAAGAATAGCTTCGTGTTATTTTACTACAGACTCTTGAATAGATCGATCAGAAAGGATAACTTTGAGGTGGTTTCGTATCCTACAATAATCTCTTCGTTTGTTCTCCACTATTAGTGACTTTGGAGTGACTCTTTGTTGCATGTTGAGGGATAGTTATATGATCCAACTATGTTATTATTGTTGAGAGAACTTGTACTAGTGAAAGTATGAACCCTAGGCCTTGTTTCCTAGCATTGCAATACCGTTTTCGCTCACTTTTATTACCTTGCTGTTTTTATAATTTCAGATTACAAAAACCTATATCTACCATCCATATTGCACTTGTATCACCATCCCTTCGCCGAACTAGTGCACCTATACAATTTACCATTGTATTGGGTGTGTTGGAGACACAAGAGACTATTTGTTATTTGGTTGCGGGGTTGTTTGAGAGAGACCATCTTCATTCTACACCTCCCACGGATTGATAAACCTTAGGTCATCCACTTGAGGGAAATTTGCTACTGTCCTACAAACCTCTGCACTTGGAGGCCCAACAACGTCTACAAGAACAAGGTTGTGTAGTAGACATCATAGGCGCCCCTCCCCACATATATATAGGTGGGAGTGGGGGGGGAGTAGCAAGGGTGCGCCCCAAGTAGGAGGAATTCTAGTTGGGGTCCTCCCCAATTCTCCCCCCCCCCCTCCATAATTGCCGGAGGG
>NC_041392.1:95569275-95615316 GCF_002162155.2 Triticum dicoccoides
CTCCGATAAATACCCGATACTATACGGAACACTTCCGGTATCCGAATACTATCATCCTATATATCAACCTTTACCTCTCGACCATTTCAAGAATCATCGTCATGTCCGTGATCTCATCCAGGATTCCGAACAACATTTAATCACCAAATCATATAACTCATACAATACTAAATCGTCATTGAACGTTAAGCGTGCAGACCCTACGGGTTCGAGAACTATGTAGACATGACCGAGACACTTCATCGGTTAATAACCAATAGAAGAACCCGGATGCTCATATTGGCTCCCACATATTCTACAAAGATCTCTATCGGTCGAACCGTTATGACAACATATGTTATTCCCTTTGTCCATCGGTATGTTACTTGCCCGAGATCCGATCGTCGGTATCCACATACCTAGGTCAATCTCATTACCGTCAAGTTTCTTTACTAATTCCGTAATACATCATCCTGTAACTAACTCATTAGTCACTTTGCTTGCAAGGCTTCTTATGATGTGCATTACCGAGAGGGCCCAGAGATACCTCTCCGATACTCGGAGTGACAAATCCTAATCTCGATCTATGCCAAGCCAACAAACACCTTCGGAGATACCTGTAGAGCATCTTTATGATCATCCAGTTATGTTGTGACGTTTCATAGCACACAAGATATTCCTTAGGTATTCGGGAGTTGCATAATCTCATAGTCGAAGAAATATGTATTTGACATTAAGAAAGCAATAGCAATAAAACTGAACGATCAATATGCTAAGCTAACGGATGGGTCTTGTCCATCACATCATTCTCCTAATGATGTGATCCCCTTATAAAATGACAACTCATGTCCATGGTTAGGAAACCTTAACCATCTTTGATCAACGAGCTAGTCAAGTAGAGGATCACTAGGGACACAGTGTTTGTCTATGTATTCACACATGTATTTAGGTTTCCGATCAATATAATTCTAGCATGAATAATAAAAATTTATCATGAATAAGGAAATATAAAATAACAACTTTATTATTGCCTTTAGGGCATATTTTCTTCAGGTTTCCGCGGACGGGATAACCCTATCTCTTCCCCTAGAGCGCACCGGCCAAGAGTCTGGCGACCCTAGCAACCAGCGGCGATCGGAGAAAGCAGGGGATCGGAGTCTCCACGTCGTTGCCAGGCGCCGTCGGGAGGAGTTGAAACCCTAGCAAGAGGGGAAAGCTTAGATCTCACAATAAGTTCTATGGAGAGGGGTCACGTGACATACGTACCTAGCATACTTCCCGCTGAAACCAAACGACGCAAGGCTCAACCAAAGCCCACGCCCGCAGACATCCTAGTTTCTGGCAAAACAGACAGGCACACCTGTGATCCGCCAAGAAATAGCCCACGTTTAGATAAAAAATGGCAAAACTGGTCGAATTTCAAAAAATGCCAAGTTAGGCCAGTTTCTTGGCAGGTTGCCCAGCTTCGGGCGACTTTCTAGGGGCACCCCTATTTCTCGCTTTAAGCGAGCATGTGGTGACGCCTCACGGCGTGGGAGCCCAGATGGGCCGGCCCAGCCGCGCGGGAGAAAAAGGCCTATTTTTCTCCTGTTTTCCGTTCTCATTTTTTGCTTTAATTTTGTACTTTTCTTTATATAAAATATTCTACAAATATATATTACAAAAAACGCTCTTCAAAACACATTTGAAAGAATGTTGAACAAGTATTTAAAAAATGGTGAACAAGTATTAATAAACTGTTCAACGAGTATTTGAAAAATATTGAACAAGTATTCGAAAAATGTTCAACAAGTATTTGAAATTTTAGAATAATTATAAAAAATGTTGAACGAGTATTTGAAAAAATGTTGAATGGGTATTTGAAAAATGTTGAACAAGTATTTGAAAATGTAGAATAAGTATTAAAAATATTGAACAAGTAATTGAAAAATGTTGAATAAGTATTAATAAATGTTGAACGAGTATTTGAAAAAAAATTGAACAAGCATTTGAAAATATATTGAATAAATATTAAACTGTTGAACAAGTATCTGAAAAATGTTGAATAGGCGTTCGGACAATGTCGAACGTGTATATAAAAATTGTTGATAACTTATTATAAAAAATTGTTTTTGACATATACGAAAATGTAGAGTGAAAACAAAAACAAACATAATAAAAACAAAATAAAAACAGAAAATGGAGATGAAAAAAGAAAACCATACAAAAAATGGAAAAGAAAAAGGAAAACCAAACAAATATGAAGAAAACCTTGTCAAAAAACAAAAAGGGAAAACAAAAAAACTGTGAAAACCAAAGGAAAAAGGAAATGAATAAAATGAATAAACAAAGAAAAAATGGAGAAAATTAAAAAAAGAAACAAAAGAAAACAGAAAAAAAAACGCTTGTCTCTATTCAAGTACGTCGCGGCCCCTTTAATAAACATGAATAGTTGTGTGGCGTGGTGGCTAGCATCGCTCGTTTCTTCCCAGAGCTCGAGGGATAGATCCCTCGACCCCTTTTCCCTTCCCTTTTTCAGTGACGGTCTGCTGGTGCTGGATGAGTCTTGGCCAAATTTGTTCATGGTGTATTGAAAAAATGTTCATCGTATATTATTAAATTGTGCAAGCATATTATAAAATGTTGATTGTGTATTTAAATTTTATTCATCGTATATTAAGAAAATTTTCAATGTATACTATAAAATGTTCATTTGTGTATTTTAAATTTGTTCAGTATTTTTTTACAAAAATATTCATTGTATTTTTATATTTGTTCTACGTATATTATAGTAATGTTGGATGTTTTTTTAAAGGATTTGCAGTTGTACTTTCCATTTTAGGGTTGGTGTTGCTTTCATATACATTTGAGCTCGCTAGTTCGGCTGGCTAGCCGCGTAAAAAGCCGAGCATGTGGTTGGGGGTTCGATCCCACTCATGCTCTTTTTTATTTTAATTTTCCTTCACCACGTGATAATTGGGCCGGCCCGTGTGCGTGTCGCTTCAGCGAAACCGCGACGACGGGCGGCGGGTCGCGACCGCAATCCCTATTTGACGCGCCTAGGCGTCAAAACGGGGAGCTCCTGTTCGGCGCCTTATGCGCCCGAACATGTTCCTAGCGCCCGCTGCAGCGCCTTATTGGGCCGGCCCGCGATGAGAAAGGCGCAGCTATCAGAAATCGCCAAAAAAAACCTAAAAAGGGTGCCTTCTTCAGGGATCGAACTCGCATCGCTAGTATGGGCGCGCTATTATTTATCATTTAGTTTTTTCATTTACTTCTATAAAATTGTGAATTGAAAAAAATTTATCGATTTTGAGATAAAAGTTCACAAACTTAAAAAAAGTTCATCGATTTTGAGATAAAAGTTCACAAACTTAAAAAAAGTTCATCGATTTTGAGAAATAGCTCATCATTTTTGAAGAAAATTTCACCAATTTTGGAAAAACTTTATGAAAAAGTTTAAAAGTTCATTGTTTTCAAAAAAAGTTCATCAGTTTTGTAAAAGGTTCGTCGATTTTAAAAAAAAGTTCACAAATTTGAATGAAGAAATCGTCAATCTTGAAAAAAGTTCATCAAATTAGTTCATCGGATTTGGAAAAAGTTCATCGAATTTGAAAAAACAAAAGTCAAATGTGACAAAAGTTCTCTGAATTAGAAAAAAGTTCATCAGTTTTAGAAAAATGTGGATGGATTTGAGAAAGATCATCGAACGGGGAAGAAGGAAAAAAATAACCAGAAAAATGAAAAACAAAAACTAGAAAAAGTGAAAGAAAAAGATGATAAGGCAAACAAGTGATGGAATTGTGGGCATGAAGTTACTGTTGCGGGGTGGTTAGCACAGTGCGCTGTTAACCAGGAAGTCCAGCTAAATGGTTCGTTTCCCAGCTCTCGCGGAAGTTTTGCGATTTGTATAAGCGAACGATAGCGAAGCGAGCGAAATGGGCCAAGCCCAGCTAAAGCGGCTACAGGCCCGTTAGCAGAATACACATTAACGGGCGCCTGCAGCGCTAAATAGGAAATGGCGTCAAAATGACCCAGCTTCGCTGAAGCTCATCTTCCCGTCGCCCCAGCTTGGGCCGGCCCACGTCGCAAGGCTGCTTCTTTTTGTTTTTTTGCTTTTTGTTTTTTCTGTTTCAGTTTCTAATTCTTTTCTTTTCCTTTTTTCCTTTTTCTTCCTTTTTTTGTGTATTATAGAAAGTTCATTTTGTATTTATATACAAAGTTCACCATGCATTAAAAAATTCAGCATATATTTAAGAATTTGTTCAACATATCTTTGCAAAATGTTCAATGTATATCTACAAAAATGTTTAATGTGTGTTCCAAAATTTGTTCTGTTCAACATATTTTTGATCAACGAGCTTGTCAAGTAGAGGCTCACTAGGGACACAGTGTTTGTCTATGTATTCACACATGTATTTAAGTTTTCGATTAATACAATTCTAGCATGAATAATAAACATTTATCATGAATAAGGAAATATAAAATAACAACTTTATTATTGCCTCCAGGGCATATTTTCTTCAGGTTTCCGCGGACGGGATAACCCTAGCTCTTCCCCTAGATCGCACCGGCCAAGCGTCTGGCGACCCTAGCAACCAGCGGCGATCGGAGAAAGCAGGGGATTGGAGTCTCCACGTCATCGCCAGGTGCCGTCGGGAGGAGTTGAAACCCTAGCAAGAGGGGAAAACTTAGATCTCACAATAAGTTCTATAGAGAGGGGTCACGTGACATACGTACCTAGCATACTTCCCGCTGAAACCAAACGACGCAAGGCTCAACCAAAGCCCACGCCCGCAGACATCCTAGTTTCTGGAAAACAGACAGGCACACCTGTGATCCGCCAAGAAATAGCCCACGTTTAGATAAAAAATGGCAAAATTGGTCGAATTTCAAAAAATGCCAAGTTAGGCCAGTTTCTTGGCAGGTTGCCCAGCTTTGGGCGACTTTCTAGGGGCACCCCTATTTCTCGCTTTAAGCGAGCATGTGGTGACGCCTCACGGCGTGGGAGCCCAGATGGGCCGGCCCAGCCACGCGGGAGAAAAAGGCCTATTTTTTTCCTGTCTTCTGTTCTCGTGTTTTGCTTTAATTTTGTACTTTTCTTTATATAAAATATTCTACAAATATATATTACAAAAAATGCTCTTCAAAAAACATTTGAAAAAATGTTGAACAAGTATTTAAAAAATGGTGAACAGGTATTAAAAAACTGTTCAACGAGTATTTGAAAAGTATTGAACAAGTATTTGAAAAATGTTCAACAAGTATTTGAAAATGTAGAATAATTATAAAAAAATGTTGAACGAGTATTTGAAAAAATGTTGAACGGGTATTTGAAAAATGTTGAACAAGTATTTGAAAATGTAGAATAAGTGTTAAAAATATTGAACAAGTAATTGAAAAATGTTGAATAAGTATTAATAAATGTCGAACAAGTATTTGAAAAAATTTGAACAAGCATTTGAAAAAATATTGAATAAGTATTAAACTGTTGAACAAGTATCTGAAAAATGTTGAATAGGCGTTCGGACAATGTCGAACGTGTATATAAAAATTGTTGATCACTTATTATAAAAAAATTGCTTTTGACATATACGAAAATGTAGAGTGAAAACAAAAACAAACATAATAAAAAACAAAATAAAAACAAAAAAATGGTGATGAAAAAAGAAAACCATACAAAAAATGGAGAAGAAAAAGAAAAACCAAACAAATATGAAGAAAACCTTGTCAAAAAACAAAAAGGAAAAACAAAAAAACTGTGAAAACCAAAGGAAAAAGAAAATGAAAAAATGAATAAACAAAGAAAAAATGGAGAAAATTAAAGAAAAGAAACAAAAGAAAACAGAAAAATAACGCTTATCTCTGTTGAAGTATGTCGCGGCCCCTTTAATAAACACGAATAGTTGTGTGGTGTGGTGGCTAGCATCGCTCGTTTCTTCTCAGATCTCGAGGGATAGATCCCTCGTCCACCCCTTTTCCCTTCCCTTTTTCTTTAACTGTGCACCGCGAATTGGGCCAGCCTGACACTGTAGCTCTCGACACAAGAGTTTCCTCTCGACTCGCTTAATGCGAGAAATAGACGCCGCGGAGGGGAACGAGGGAGCGTCACGAGGGACAGTGATGGTCTGCTGGTGTTGGATGGGTCTTGGCCAAATTTGTTCATGGTGTACTGAAAAATGTTCATCGTATATTATTAAATTGTGCAATGCATATTATAAAATGGTGATTGTGTATTTAAATTTTATTCATCGAATATTAAGAAATTTTTCAACGTATACTATAAAATGTTCATTTGTGTATTTTAAATTTGTTCAGTATTTTTTTACAAAAATATTCATTGTATTTTTATATTTGTTCTACGTATATTAAAGTAATGTTGGATGTTTTTTTAAAAGGATTTGCAGTTGTACTTTCTATTTTAGGCTTGGCGTTGCTTTCATATACATTTGAGCTCGCTAGCTCGGCTGGCTAGGCGCGTAAAAAGCAAGCATGTGGTTGGGGTTCGATCCCACTCATGCACTTTTTTTTATTTGAATTTTCCCTCACCACGTGATAATTGGGCCGGCCCGTGTGCGCGTCGCTTCAGCGAAACCGCGACGATTGGACGCACACGGGCGGCGGGGCGCGACCGCAATCCCTATTTGACGCGTGTACGCGTCAAAACGACCCAGCTTCGCTGAAGCTCATCTTCCCGTCGCCCCAGCTTGGGCCGGCCCACATCGCAAGGCTGCTTCTTCTTCTTCTTTTTTTGCTTTTTGTTTTTTCTGTTTCAGTTTCTAATTCTTTTATTTTCCTTTTTCTTCCATTTTTTGTGTATTATAGAAAGTTCATTTTGTATTTATATACAAAGTTCACCATGCATTAAAAAAATTCAGCATATATTTAAGAATTTGTTCAACATAGCTTTGCAAAATGTTCAATGTGTATCCGACATTTGTTCAATGTATATCTACAAAAATGTTTAATGTGTGTTGCAAAATTTGTTCTGTTCAACATATTTTTGAAATATGTTCAATGTGCGTCCGAAATTTGTTCAATGTATATCAACAAAAATGTTCAATGTTTTTCCAATATTTGTTTAACGTATTTTCCAAAATGTTCAATGTGTATTAAAAAATTCAGCATATATATTCATATTTCTTTAGTGTTGAAAATACAGTATATTTTTAAAGTATGAATTTATACTTTATTTTATCACCATAAAGAATATCCAGAAAGTTCCAATAAAACGCAGAAAGAAAAGGGAAAAATACTAGTTGTGATGAGCTTATGCGTATGGGCCGGCCCATTACCATCTTCCTTCAGCGAAGGCACAGCTGTTTGACGCCTGCGCGCGTCAAATAGGAGGTCTCTCGCGTTACGAGAGAGGGGCCAGACCCAGACGTTTTCTGTTTCAGCTATTTATTATCACATATGTAGGCAGCAGGCTTTAAAATGGCATCTGGTCATGCTACGGCGTGCATTGTTCCTTCGGGATCAGTCGGCTTCTGGCTGAAATATGAGGAAGAAGCAGGGGCTGCTCAGGAAGTAGTGCCGGGCGAGTGCGTGTGGTGCTGTTGTCAGAAACTGTCATGGTGTGCCGTTCTTCTCGATGGGATGCAGATGCTGATGGACTAACTACAGATGCTGAATAGTGCTACAGTTTTTTTTTTTAAAGATCTAGTGTACACTGGCTTCATTGATGTTAAGAAGAGTAGAGAGTAACAAGGTTGGGATCAACTGGTCCAGATCAAAAGGCACTAAAAAACTGAAAAACAGGGGCCATGTGAAGGTGTGAATGTCAATGCAACATAAATCATATAGAGGGGCTCTTCTCCCCGCTCTCCGCTTTAATATATGATGCGCACGCTCGTGTGTATTCGAGGAAAAAAAAAGGGCCAAGACGCCGGTGCGCGCTGACTAGTGCTATAGTTACAGCTTCTAAATCATTCATCCATCGGTCGGCGCATCACAGCATGGAGATTGTTGCAAAGCAGAACTGGTTAGTAATAATTACTGTATATATGGTGTCGCCCGTACTGTCCTCCCTTATCCCCTAAAACATAGAAAGCTAATGGATCGGCACTAAATGGCCCTGCTGACCACAGCTTCTCAAGGCCTTTCAGCTAGTTCATTGTCACTAGCTAGCTAGCCTGTGAACGCCAATCCCTTTACAGTTGTCCGTACACTAAAACTATTTCTTATCAACATTTGCGGCACTGACTAAAAAAGGGATTGAGCTTCAGTGTCTCACTGCACATGCCTTTGAGTGCATGACACGTGGACCCCACAGGTGACTGGCCCACATGTCACACTCAAAGGCAAATGCAGTTAAGTCACCGAAGCTGCCTCCCTGAAAGGCACTAGCTATATAACGTAGGGTCTGGATATGTATTTCTGGAGTTCTGCTCGCATTCATTTGCTGGCTGACAGTATTTTTTTTCTATGTGTCTTGCAAATACCCCACTTGGTAGTCTGCTTGCTAGATAGATGGTTGCCAGTTTCTTCCTGTACACAGTGATGCAGTTCCGATGTTATAATCTTTTTCTAGCATTATATGTTCTTGCAACATTCTATATTCACAAACTACAGTGGCCGTCACATTACCATTGGTCAGAGTAGGTAATTTCTGTCAAGTCTTCATATTTCTATTTTTTGGAAAAAGGGTTGTGTTAAGTCCATATTTTCTATCGATATCCCTTCTGATTTGTTGATATCTTGCAGCTATGCCAATGCCATGATCTAAGAATGGGTGTTGCCCTCACCTTTATTCTGTAAATGCCAAAGCGTCCACAACATATAAGCGACATAAATTTCAAGCTTACAGATATTACATATGTTTGATATGTCTGAGTTCAGCATATGGTAGCCCTAATGATCGCAGAACTATGAACATAAGTTATCTTTTGTTCTTTTTGTGATCAAAGCTTCAATTGAATCATTTGAGATTATCCTCCTTATTCAGAAATTGCATGACGTATAAGTCTAGACTGCTATTCGTCGATCCCAAGTAGGTGTTAGCCAATAGCATGCACCAGGCCAGTAGATTTGTTCACTCTAATTGGCAATCTTCTTTACATGTAGTCCTATGTGTGTGTTCTGAGGCTCTCGCATTAATTTTTTTTAAGAACAGTGATCCATGTTCGGAGTACCTGCAGGTTACAAGTTCACCTTATCCTATGTTTTACCTTAGGTGCATTCGTGGTACTAAATAGAATCGAAGAAGGTTACTGTGGATGTGGAGTATAAGCTTCAGAATTTAGCACTGTGTGTACTGCTTAGGCTAGCAGCTTCCTTTGTGTCTGTGTAGGTGGCTGGAAAGTTTATTCCAGCGATTGATGTTGCAAAGCAAAAGTTAGGGCTTTGGATAGAGATTTATTTGGGTTTACATCAATTCTGTCCGAAAAATGTTGTACTGAAGTTTGCATTGAAATGAACTGTTTTGATCAAAAACTTCCACACAGTCAACTGTATTCTGAGCAAACTATTTAAATTTTCTTCCATCAAAGAAAATAACAAAGACAATCTCAAGCTTCCTGACAGGCGCGGCGTGTTGCTGCGTCTCTGCCTGCTAGTTATTATGTATAACTGCAGAGACATCACAAATTGACCCATCACACGCATCATAGGCATGATGATAAAGGATGTTCCCTTTTCCGGAGCATATGATATAATTATGACGATCTATCATGTTGGTGTGAGGTTCACGTAAGCCCATGGCCCCATGCAGATCGATGGAAGACGTTTTTATCCCCATGATTATATAAGACAAAAAAAATCATTGATTGCTTGTATCTTCTCACGTACTCATCCATACAACACTTTTTTTAGGGGCTCATCCGTACAACACTTGGCAATTAGATTACGTGACACTTGCATTAATATTCATATATGGCCACAAACGGACAAGCCTGCAGCCAGTCGGTCTCCTAATTAGGCCAAAAGAGTTGGGTCAGTGTGATTAAAAAGGGAAAGGATAACACCTAATCAGGACAGCGAGCAAGATTTCTGTGCCACATCTGTCACTTCATTGTGATAGCTGCATCACCCTCAGATACTAAAAACCTAAAATGTGCAGGAGAAAGCAGGAAATGCTCCTCTCGTGTTCTACTGACCCCGATTCTTACTCCTGCGGGCGTCGCCGTCAGGATCGTCGAGCGAGCAGCGGCGCCTGGCCCTTGGCACGCGCTGCAGGAGTGGCTCCTCACCAGCCCTGGGTTTCTGCGGTGGCGGCCGGCAGAGGCAGATCAGGGTCTCCCCTGCCCAGACCCTGCCTTTTCATAGCCTTAGAAAATTAAGATTGTTTTAAATTTGCGATTCAAAGTTTAAATAAGCAGACGAGTTCAATTCATTTGTTATAGTACTTGCTTTTAGAATAACACGCGCACTTTGGTTAAGTTAAGAAAAATTGCGAAATGGTTAAGTTAATTAGTCAGCGTAATCAGATCCATGCCGTCATCGCCCTTGTCCAATTTTTTTCAGGTTAGTTAAACCATCGAGTTTTTTAAGAAGTAATCGGAAGATCGGAAGACATTTAACCAATGAAGATTTGGACAACTAACAACGCATTTTGGCAGTTGCTTGTTTATCTGATAGACACAGCCAGGCTCTCCGGCCAACTGGTGTCAGATTCAGCTCAGCTTCAAGAGAAAGTGGTTGATGGAAAGCCTACTCTCGTGACTTGACATTAGATTCGAATTATTTACCATTCATCTGTGCTCTTCATGTGGTCCCATGATGCGGGATGTCCGGCTATTATAAGTTACGTGGTATTGCACCTAATTAACATTGCACGATTAAGACAACCTAGCTACGTGTATATATTTTGGCCCGATAAATCAAGTGAACTAGCCAATACATTTTTTGTTAGCTTTTTAATGTGTTCATTCTGGGTCTATTTTTGTTGAGAACCTTCCAATCTATTCATTTTTGATAAATCAAGTGAACTGTCAAGGTAATATAAAGAGCACCAGAAAAAGAATTAGAGAAAAGTGCATTTTTCGTCCCTCAACTAATCGCGAAGTGTGCCTAAACTTTTTGTTGGTGTAACCTTCGTCCCTCAACTCTTTAAGACCAGGTATAGTTACTCCCTCTTAGTGGTATTCCTCGGTCAAATCCCGGTTTTGACATGATGTGTTGTGCCTGAACCCGGTTTGAAAAAAATATAGGAAATAATGATTATATGAAAATGACAGCTTAAGAATACTAATAAGGTGATAGAAGCATGGAAAATGCACCATTAGTATGATCCTAGTTCCCTTCAGCTGCTGCAACTTCTATTTGAAGCTGCCGAAGAGTAGGATCGGTCACATTTGGGCACTGGAGGTGGGGAAGAATGAGGCGAGAAAAGGGAGGTGGCTGTCGTGGGTATGGATAGATAGGCTTTTCACATGCCCATGAGGTATCCCACAGGTATCCCCAAAGTATCCGAATTTTATTTATTTATTTGAAAAACAGAAAATAGGGAGATACATGTTCGATACGTTTTGAGAAGTATCAAAACGTATCCGAGTTTCCGATATGCCTGATACGGCAGTTTCCAGAAGTATCCGGTTAACTTAGCTTGTAGGATTCAGCATTGATCAAATATCATGATTTTACATGGTGACAAGGCTTGCAATTCCATCAGGTGCTCAAAGTATGCACGACTAAGGCAAACACATGTTGAACATAGCTTATAACCTTCCCAACTCACTTTTGGACTCAGGCTTGAAGGTTATAAGCTATGTTCAACATGTCTATGGAATTCGGATACACTCACGGAATTGGGAAAGTTATAAGCTATGCTCAACTCACTTCCGGAATGAGGTTTGAAGGTTAACCTTGAAGGTTATAATAAAATTTTTGGAAATGAGAAAGTATGCTCAAAGTACTAACTCGATGTTTTGCTCAAAGTATGCACAGACTAAGTAACTAACCTACTGACTAGATGCAACTGTCTTTTTGGCAAGGTAAATGCTCTATAGTTCACTACAGGGTGCCCCTCAATTTTCTTTTGTACCAAATGTTTACTCAAACATTCTCATTTCTCGTCTATTCTGTTAGGTACCGAGGATATAGACCAAACGGATAATTAAAATTACTTGCGACAACTTACTGTATATCGGACGAAGTTGCGCCCAGTAGCGCGCTGTGAATGGAGGGCGTGGGTCGACTTCATCCATCTGAACACTACTTGGGGGATACCGCTCTGCGGAACGTGGAGGCTCTGGAGACTGTCGACCTCTCTTCCGTTTATGCTGTGGAGGCGGCAACTTCCAGAATGTGGGGAATGGCTGATTGGCAGGAATGGGCAGGGAAGGCTGCACAAAAGTAAACATCTTTTTATTAGCTACAACAATTAACTTAAGTAAACATGGATATAATACATATGCTTAATACAACATGGCAGGAAAACCTAGCGGATAATAAATGTCTTCAAGTAGCAAGTTGTACTCAGGTAGGAAAGATCTTTAGAATATTTTACCAGCTCACTAAAGCAATCGAGATCACATTTTGGTGGGACGAATGAAGTATCCACCACTCCTACATGGAAAAACAGGATGAGAAGAAGATTTTTTTATGAGCAATCGAGATGTTCTTGATAATGTTCTTGATACCAGTTGGTGGCTTGTCTTTGATAATGTTCCTCGGCGCCCAACTGAACTCCATGTTTGGTACCTTGCCCTTGAGATGGTTAAAGGCACGGTTGGCGTCTTCAGCAGTTAGAAACTGAATATCAAAATAGTCCTCCACTTCTTCAGACCTCTTGAGACCAGCAGTCTGCAAAAAGAAATAGAAAGACAGGCTTCAGTCCAGATTCAATTATTCAAATCAATGTCCACAAATGAAGATTAAATCAAAGGAGGGGGAGACTAACCCGGCCATGAAACTTCACCATATGCTCCATATGGTCATATGTCAGACAAATCTGTGGGAAATATCTCTGAGGTCTTGCCCTCAAGGTTTCGCATGACGCCATCTAAAGAAGGAGAACGGAAAATGTCACAAAAGATTGGAACAAGTTAGCTTTGTTTCAGATGACACACAAATTTGAAGAATTCGTTACAATGTTGCCATATCAGTAGCAAAGATGGTGGAACTGAGGATGAGGACATGAATCAGATGACAATTTCTTTGATGGTACACTAAAGAAACTGCTAGCGAGTGGAGCAGTAAAAGCTGGATGCAAAACTAGGTTTCTGGAAGAAGAACCAGGCACAGTTCTTTTCAGCTTTTGATTCCAAAACTGAGTGTTGACGGTACCATTGGCGATTGCATTCACATTAAAAATAGCATTCAAATTAGCACACAGCAGAAGCAAGAAAGAACCATTGGCAGTTGCATTGAGTAATCACAATATTTTTTTTTAAACAAGCCATATTCCCTTTACAGTTGCATTGAGCATTCACAGTAACCAAAAATAATAATTTACATGTCCATTCATCCATCCATCTACGAAAAACCTAGCCCCATTGATCCATCCATCACGCAAATCATGTACTAAGCATCTGCATACATCCATCTTATCCAACTTCCATCGTTCCATGTACAGGAGAGGAACCAGAACAGAACAAAAACCGAAGGACGAGAGGCTCACCAGGAAGCGGTGCAAGAAGAGCTGCGACCGGCGGGATCGGCTCGTTGGGGACGGCGGAGGAAGGGGGTGGCCGGCGGGATGGGCGCGTCGGGGCCGTCGGGAGGGGGAGGAGGCGGGACGGATGAATGCTTGTGCCGGCGAGATGGGAGCGTGGGGCCGCGCTCGCCGGCTCCTGCGGGGTGGCGGGGATGGCGCCGGTCGTCGGAGGGAGTAGGAGAGGTACGGGCGACGCAGGGGCTGCAACCTGGCGGCGGAGGAAACCCTCGAGGGGGGGAAATCGAGCGTCGGGAGACAGAGCGGACCAGTCATTTTCTTGGGCCGGACCAATCATTTTCTTGGGCCGGACCAGTCATTTTCTCGGGCCGAAGGCCATTTTGTCTGCAATTTTAAGCTGAGGGATAGGCCCTTCTTTTACCTTTTTTAGGGGTTTCTTTACCTACCTACTAATAAAGTATCCAAATACTTAATCGTGCAGCTGCACAATTTCCTCGCGCTGAGCGCACGCGCTAACTGACAAGGTCTACCCGCAAAAAAATAAACTGACAAGGTCTGAAATCAACCGACCGCTTCGTTATCATTTTCTCTAAAAAAAACCTTATCCTGATCCCCTTTTCCTCGTCTCTTAGGTGGAGCAGAGGAGTTGCATCGCCGCCCAGGCGACCGTGGGGAGGCGGCGCGCCAGAGGAGCTCACCGAGCAGGTCGGTCGGGGAGCCGGAGCAGCAGCGCTATGTCAAAGGATAGCCTGTCAGTAATGTTGGCAACAATGTTGGTACCAAGGATGAGGGACGAAGGGAACCATTTTCCTGCTCGCAGTAACGAGGCAGACCAATAGGCAAAGTTCTCGTCCATCGACGGTTACCGGGATGTCATCAACAGTAGTAACAGGGTCTTACTGACAGAGTTGTACACCGAGGTGCTTACATAAGCAAAGAATTATTACTACTTAGCTCATATAAATCACAAGAAAGGTTAAACAAAACAATGAAAAAGAAAAGAGTGATTATATGGTTTAAACAAAACAATGAAAAGGAAAATGTGTATACACGAGTATTAGGTGTATATCCTTCCCAAGGAAAGGCATAGAATGATTTACAAGTTAGGGCTCCAAGTATGTAACCACTTAGACAAGCGGCAAGGAATTATGAGGTTTACCCATACAACGGTGTTTGGATAATTGATCAAGAAAAAATTAGCATCACGCTTCCAATGTTCTTCTTGATGATCGGAGTACCACATACATGCTTCGGGATAGCATTGACATGGTCATCAGGTAAATGTCAGACTTTGGGAATACAAAGGATCCATCGGAAACTTCTAAAACAACTCATGCAATTTCATCGTCACTACAGGAATCATGCACTTTGCCGTCTGCCATGGCTGATGGCAAAGGCATGCCTGGCAGATGGCAAAGGCCTTTGCCGTCAGCCAGCAGACGGCAACACATCCGGCAGAACAAACTACGTCAAAGAGCTCTTTGCCGTCTGCTGGCGGACGACAAAGATGCAAAGATCTTTGCCGTCCACCAGCAGACGGTAAAGGGCCTGGACGGCAAACGTGGCAGTTTAGATCTGTTAAGGGGTTAACGCCATGCTTTGCCGTCTGCCAGCAGACGGCAAAGTGCCCAAGTAGGCCAGCCCAGATGCCCCCCAGGTACTTGACACGTGGCATGCTTTGTCGTCTGCTAGCAGACGGCAAAGATGCAAAGGTCTTTGTTGTCTGCCAGTAGACGGCAAAGCATGCCATATAGGCAAGCCCAGTGCACCCCAGGTTGCACAAGTAGCTGACACGTGGCAGCTTTGCCATCTGCTGGCTGATGGCAAAGGTCTTTGTCGTCTGCCAGTAGACGGCAAAGTGCCTGTATAGCCCCAGTTTTTTTCTTAAATTCAATCAATTTCACAGAATTCCACATATATATATATATATAATTTTTTTCTCTTTATTTTTCTCCTCTTCTCTTTTTTATCTTCTTCTTCTAACTAAGGTAGGTAAAAATGCCATTTTTAGCTAAGCTAGGTAAAAATGCTAAGTGTATGTCATTTTAGAGCTAAGCTAGGTATTTAGGTCATTTTGGAGCTTAGTAAGGTTATTATGCCATTTTCGAGGAAAATAAGCTAATTCTATGTCATTTTGGAGGTAACAAAGATTATCATGCCATTTTTTGACCTAAGTGTGCTAAGTATGTCATAAATGAACTGAAAAAGCTATGTATAGGTCATTTTTGAGCTAACCTAGGTAGTCATGTCATTTTGGAGGACAAAATGGGAAGTGTAGGTCATTTTAGAGCTATTCTAGTTAAAATCGGTCATTTTGGAGCTAGGACATTTTGAGGAAGCCCATCATTGGAATATACAAGCCAAGTTCTATAATGTAAAATTCCCACTAGTATATGAAAGTGACAACATAGGAGACTCTCTATCATGAAGATCATGGTGCTACTTTGAAGCACAAGTGTGGTAAAAGGATAGTAGCATTGTCCCTTCTCTCTTATTCTCTCATTTTTTTAATTTTTTTTATTTGGGTCTTTTCTCTTTTTTATGGCCTTTTTTTAGTCCAGAGTCTCATCCCGACTTGTGGGGGAATCATAGTCTCCATCATCCTTTCCTCACTGGGACAATGCTCTAATAATGATGATCATCACACTTTTATTTATTTACAACTTATGAATTACAACTCGATACTTAGAAAAAAATATGACTCTACATGAATGCCTCCGGCGGGGTACCGGGATATGCAATGAATCAAGAGTGACATGTATGAAAGAATTATGAAGGTGTCTTTGCCACAAATACGATGTCAACTACATGATCATGCAAAGCAATATGACAATGATGGAGCGTGTCATAATAAACGGAACGGTGGTAAGTTGCATGGCAATATATCTCGGAATGGCTATGGAAATGCCATGATAGGTAGGTATAATGGCTGTTTTGAGGAAGGTATATGGTGGGTGTATGGTACCGGCGAAAGGTGCACGGTATTAGAGAGGCTAGCAATGGTGGAAGGGTGAGAGTGCGTATAATCCATGGACTCAACATTAGTCATAAAGAACCCATATACTTATTAAAAAAATCTACAACTCATCAAAAACCAAGCACTACGCGCATGCTCCTAGGGGGATAGATTGGTAGGAAAAGACCATCGCTCATCCCCGACTGCCACTCATAAGGAAGACAATCAAAAAATAAATCATGCTCCGACTTCATCACATAACGGTTCACCATACATGCATGCTACGGGAATCACAAACTTTAACACAAGTATCTCCCAAATTCACAACTACTCCACTAGCATGACTCTAATATCACCATCTTCATATCTCAAAACAATCATAAGGAATCAAACTTCTCATAGTATTCAATGCACTTTATATGAAAGTTTTTATTATATCCCTCTTGGATGCCCATCATATTAGGACTAGTTTTATAACCAAAGCAAATTACCATGCTGTTCTAAAGACTCTCAAAATATTATAAGTGAAGCATGAGAGTTCATCCATTTCTACAAAATAAAACCACTGTCGTGCTCTAAAAGGATATAAGTTAAGCACTAGAGCAAATGACAAACTACTCTGAAAGATATAAGTGAAGATCAATGAGTAGTCGAATAATTATGTAACTATGTGAAGACTCTCTAACACTTAAGAATTTCAGATCTTGGTATATTATTCAAACAGCAAGCAAAACAAAATAAAATGACATTTCAAGGATAGCACTCATCATGTGAAGAAGCAAAAACTTAGGCTCAACCGGGCATCCCCAAGCTTAGATGCTTGAGACTGCTTGAAATATTATCTTGGGGTGCCTTGGGCATCCCCAAGCATGAACTTTTGCGTCTCCTTAATTTCTTTTATATCACGGTTTCCTAAATCTCGAAAGTTTCATCCACACCAAACTCAACAAGAACTCGTGAGATAAGTTAGTATAAACCAATGCAAAAACCTTATCATTCTCTACTGTAGAAAATCACAAAAATTATTATTCAACATTGCATACTAAATATCTCTGCATATTTAATACTCATATCCTCAAATAGAATCATTAAACAAGCAAACATATGCAAACAATGCAAACATAACAGCAATCTGCCAAAACAGTACAGTCTGTAAAGAATGCAAGATTCATCATACTTCCCTAACTCCAAACATTATGAAATTCTACCACACTGTAGAAAATTTATCAGAGCTTATTATGCAAAAAAATCAATATTTATCATATTCTGGCTTTTCTAGGGAATTTTTGCAACAACGATAAACTTTCTGTTTTGAAACAACAACATGTATACTTGCAAAATAAGCATGGTAAAGGCTATCCTTGACATTTTTATCGAAAATAGAGATGCAAAACATTATTATAAATAACAGCAAGCAAATACTAACAAAAGAAAATGACGCTCCAAGCAAAACACATATCATGTGGTGAATAAAAATATAGCTCCAAGTAAAGTTACCGATGAACGAAGACGAAAGAGGGGATGCCATCCGGGGCATCCCCAAGCTTAGGCTCTTGGTTGTCCTTGAATATTACCTTGGGGTTCCTTGGACATCCCCAAGCTTAGGCTCTTGCCATTCCTTATATAGTCCATCGAATCTTTACCCAAAACTTGAAAACTTCACAACACAAAACTTAACAGAAAACTCATAAGCTCCGTTAGTATAAGAAAATAAATCACCACGTAGGTACTGTTGTGAACTCATTCTAAATTCATATTGGTGTAATATATACTGCATTCCAACTTATTTATGGTTCATACCCTCCGATACTACTCATAGATTCATCAAAATAAGCAAACAACACATAGAAAACAGAATCTGTTAAAAACAGAACAATCTGTAGTAATCTGCATCAAACGCAAACTTCTGGAACTCGGAAAAATCTGCCAAAATAGGAAGACCTAGATAATTTTATTATTGATCTACTTCAATTGGAATCAGTATTTTATCACTTTCTGGTGATTTTTAACAATTGTTTTAGTGAGCAGAAAGTTTCTATCTTTTTCAGCAAGATCAAATAATTATCATCCAAGAAGATCCTATAGGTCTTACTTGGCACAAACACTAATTAAAATATAAAACCACATCTAACCAGAGGCTAGATGATTTATTTATTACTAAACAAGAATGAAAAGCAAGTAACAAAAATAAAATTGGGTTGCCTCCCAACAAGCGCTAATGTTTAACGCCCCTAGCTAGGCATGATGATTTCAATGATGCTCACATAAAAGATAAGAATTGAAACATAAAGGGAGCATCATGAAACACATGACAAGCACATTTAAGTCTAGCCCACTTCCTATGCATAGGAATTTTGTGAGCAAACAACTTAGGGAACAATAATCAACTAGCATAGGAAGGCAAAACAAGCATAACTTCAAGATTTTCGACACATAGAGAGGAAACTTGATATTATTGCAATTCCTACAAGCATATGTTCCTCTGTCATAATAATTTTCAGTAGCATCATGAATGAATTCAACCATATAACCAGCACATAAAGCATTCTTTTCATGATCTACTTGCATAGAAATTTTATTACTCTCCACATAAGCAAATTTGTTCTCATGAATAGTAGTGGGAGAAAATTCAAGAAAGTAACTATCACGTGAGGCATAATCCAATTGAAAATTATGATGACAAGCTTTATGGTTATCATTATTCTTTATAGCATACATGTCATCATAATAATTATCATAAATAGGAGGCATGCTTTCATCATAATAAATTTGCTCATCAAAACTTGGGGGACTAAACATATCATCTTCATCAAACATAGCATCCCCAAGCTTGTGGCTTTGCATATCATTATCATCATGGGTATTCAAAGAATTCATACTAACAACATTGCAATCATGCTCATCATTCAAAGATTTAGTGCCAAACATTTTAATGCATTCTTCCTCTAGCAATTGAGAACAATTATCGGAATCCTTATTTTCACGGAAGACATTAAAAAGATGAAGCATATGAGGTACCCTCAATTCCATTTTTTGTAGTTTTCTTTTATGAACTAAACTAGTGATAAAACAAGAAACTAAAAGATTCGATTGCAAGATATAAAGCTATACCTTCAAGCACTAACCTCCCCGACAATGGAGCCAGAAAAGAGCTTGATGTTTACTATGCAACCTTCTTCTTGTAGACGTTGTTGGGCCTCCAAGTACAGAGGTTTGTAGGACAGTAGCAAATTTCCCTCAAGTGGATGACCTAAGGTTTATTAATTCGTGGGAGGCGTAGGATGAAGATGGTCTCTCTCAAGCAACCCTGCAACCAAATAACAAAGAGTCTCTTGTGTCCCCAACACACCCAATACAATGGTAAATTGTATAGGTGCACTAGTTCGGCGAAGAGATGGTGATACAAGTGCAATATGGATGGTAGATATAGGTTTTTGTAATCTGAAATATAAAAACAGCAAGGTAACTAATGGTAAAAGTGAGCACAAATGGTATTGCAATGCTAGGAAACAAGGCCTATGGTTCATACTTTCACTAGTGCAAGTTCTCTCAACAATAATAACATAATTGGATCATATAACTATCCCTCAACATGCAACAAAGAGTCACTCCAAAGTCACTAATAGCGGAGAAAAAACGAAGAGATTATTGTAGGGTACAAAACCACCTCAAAGTTATCCTTTCTGATCGATCTATTCAAGAGTCTATAGTAAAATAACATGAAGCTATTCTTTCCGTTCGATCTATCATAGAGTTCGTACTAGAATAACACCTTAAGACACAAATCAACCAAAACCCTAATGTCACTTAGATACTCCAATGTCACCTCAAGTATCCGCGGGCATGATTATACGATATGCATCACACAATCTCAGATTCATCTATTCAAACCAACACAAAGAACTTCAAAGAGTGCCCCAAAGTTTCTACCGGAGAGTCAAGACGAAAACGTGTGCCGACCCCTATGCATAGATTCCCAAGGTCATGGAACCCACAAGTTGATCACCAAAACATACATCAAGTGAATCAATAGGATACCCCATTGTCACCACGGATATCCCACGCAAGACATACATCAAGTGTTCTCAAATCCTTAAAGACTCAATCTGATAAGATAACTTCAAAGGGAAAACTCAATCCATTACAAGAGAGTAGAGGGGAGAAACATCATAAGATCCAACTATAATAGCAAAGCTCGCGATACATCAAGCTTGTACCACCTCAAGAACACGAGAGAAAGAGATCAAACACATAGCTACTGGTACATATCCTCAGCCCCGAGGGTGAACTACTCCCTCCTCGTCATGGAGAGCGCCGGGATGATGAAGATGGCCACCGGTGAGGGATCCCCCCTCCGGCAGGGTGCCGGAACAGGGTTCCGATTGGTTTTTAGTGGCTACAGAGGCTTGCGGCGGCGGAACTCCCGATCTATTCTGTTCATCGATGTTTTTAGGGTATATGGATATATATATATATAGGAGAAAGAAGTCGCTAAGGGGAGCCACGAGGGGCCCACGAGGGTGGGGGGCGTGCCCAGGGGGCAGGCGCGCCTCCCTGCCTCGTGGCCACCTCGTTGCTTCCCTAACGTACACTCCAAGTCTCCTGGATTGCTTCCGTTCCAAAAATAACTCTCCCGAAGGTTTCATTCCGTTTGGACTCCGTTTGATATTCGTTTTCTTCGAAACACTGAAAGAAGGGGAAAACAGAAACTGGCATTGGGCTCTAGGTTAATAGGTTAGTCCCAAAAATAATATAAAAGTGTAAAATAAAGTCCATAAACATCCAAAATAGATAATATAATAGCATGGAACAATAAAAAATTATAGATACGTTGGAGACGTATCAGAGGGTGGCGGAGGACGCCCGTGCTGAAGCCCTGAGTGCAGTCGGGCCCAAGCGCCTCATCTACGCTTGGCGGTACGTGGACCGGGTGCACGCTTCCAGCGAGGAGGAGTACCTGTTGGCGCCAGATTACCACACCGGTGAGATCACGCTCGCCCGCCGGCAAGCCGCCAATCAGCACCTCGCGAGTTGTGAGGCTGAGGAAGAGGCGTTGTGTCGGTGCGCTGGGAAACGACCGCGCACCAGGGCACTTGTTGCGCGCCGCAAGCACTCCTGCGAGCGCCGTGGCTTTTAGTAGGAGTGTAATTTTTGTATCGTAAGGCGATCTCATTAATTTTGGGACGCAAATGATAAATCCCGAACGTTCAGGAATTATTAGCATCCTTAATTAAGTATGTAAAAGGGAAAGTTTGGAAATCTTGTGTATTAGTACGCATTTTGTCCCGAACGTTCAGGAATTATTAGCATCCTTAATTAAGTATGTAAAAAGGAAAGTTTGGAAATCTTGTGTATTCGTACGCATTTTGCAAGTACGTGCATATAGCACAAACTTTACTATATACTACTATCGCACTACACGTCTCTCTCTATATATGCTTACAGACTATGCTACTCTCTCTGTTCAGGTCAATAAGTCATCTTTGGTTGTGCACCGTGACCAAGAAGGATGGAAGGCTTATACACCTAGACGGAGGGAGTACTACTATTACTTATGTACGTGCAAATGCACGTTTTAACATTACGATGCGGTTTTTGTATAAGTAGAAAAACAACATTAGTCAAGCTTATGAAACGATTCAATGCAAAACAAATGCAAAAATGCTCGTTTGATTGTTTACTTTTAGCTTCCTTCTCTCTGGTTATTTCTCTGTCGTACTTTGTACGGAGTATCTCACTGGTCAGAAAGGCATGTAAATTCCCAAACCGCTTCCTACACCCTGTATCGAATTTTTTGCCTAACAAGTTGTGCCGTGCAATTGGAATTCCAACTTGAGTACTATTACTAGTAGGAGTACCAGGGCCAGTTCTTTTAGGCTTCTAGATTAGTAATCCCATAACTACTACCTCCGTCCTGGTTTATTGGTCCCCATTGTAATCTGTGTCAAATTTTGATCATAAATTTAACTAATGAAATGTTAGTGCATGTCACATGCACTAACATTTTATCAGTTAAATCTTTGGTCAAAATTTAGCACAAATGAGAATGCTGAGGAATAAGCCAGGGCGAAGGTACTACTAGTAGTAGTTTAGAAGCCCAAATAAATGAGTGAGGCGCCTTAATGTTACTCTCCACTGTGACTAGTCTTATGGGAAAAGCTGGGGAAGCCGCCAAAAGAACTGGCCCTAGGAGTAGTAGCTAGGGATCGAGTGTGCGAGATGAACCGAAGAAAGTAAATGTAGAGAGATGAAATGCAAAAAAGACGGAGGGATGTGATGGTTGCTTGTCCGTTTATTTTACTGGGAGTGGTTGGGTTTTGTGATATGATGGCTTTACTGCCGCGCCACGAGCGGGGTGAGACTTGATGACCCACAAGTATAGGGGATCTATCGTAGTCCTTTCGATAAGTAAGAGTGTCGAACCCAATGAGGAGCAGAAGGAAATGATAAGCGGTTTTCAGCAAGGCATTCTCTGCAAGTACTGAAATAAGTGGTAACAGATAGTTTTGTGACAAGATAAATTGTAACGAGCAATAAGTAACAAAAGTAAATAAAGTGCATCAAGGTGTCCCAATCCTTTTTGTAGCAAAGGACAAGCCGGAACAAACTCTTATAATAGGAAAAGCGCTCCCGAGGACACATGGGAATATCGTCAAGCTAGTTTTCATCACGTTCATATGATTCGCGTTCGGTACTTTGATAATTTGATATGTGGGTGGACCGGTGCTTGGGTGCTGTTCTTACTTGAACAAGCATCCCACTTATGATTAACCTCTATTGCAAGCATCCGCAACTACAACAAAAGTATTAAGGTAAACCTAACCATAGCATGAAACATATGGATCCAAATCAGCCCCTTACGAAGCAACACATAAACTAGGGTTTAAGCTTCTGTCACTCTAGCAACCCATCATCTACTTATTACTTCCTAATGCCTTCCTCTAGGCCCAAATAATGGTGAAGTGTTATGTAGTCGATGTTCACATAACACCACTAGAGGCTAGACAACATACATCTTATCAAAATATCAAACGAATACCAAATTCACATGACTACTAATAGCAAGACTTCTCCCTTGTCCTCAGGAACAAATGTAATTACTCACAAAACATATTCATGTTCATAATCAGAGGGGTAATAATATGCAAAAAGGATCTGAACATATGATGTTCCACCAAATAAGCCAACTAGCATCAACTACAAGGAGTAATCAACACTACTAGCAACCTACTAGCACCAATCCCGGACTTTGGAACAAGAATTGGATACAAGAGATGAACTAGGGTTTAGAGATGAGATGGTGCTGGTGAAGATGTTGATGGAGATTGCCCTCTCCCGATGAGAGGAGCGTTGGTGATGACGATGGTGATGATTTCCCCCTCCCGGAGGGAAGTATCCCCAGCAAAACAACTTTGCCAGAGCTCTAGATTGGTTCCGCCTCGGTTCCGCCTCGTGGCAGCGGAGTCTCATCCCGAAAGGTTCCCTCTTATTTTTTCTCATCGAAAGACTTCATATAGCAGAAGATGAACGTCGGAGACCCACCAGGGGCCCACGAGGTAGGGGGCGCGCCCTAGGAGGGGGGGCGCGCCCCCCACCCTCGTGAGCAGGGTGTGGGCCCCCTGGACTTCATCTTTGGCAAGGATTTTTCTTTATTTATTTTAAGATATTCCGTGGAGTTTCATGACTTTTGGAGTTGCGCAGAATAAGTCTCTAATATTTGCTCCTTTTCCATTCCAGAATTTCAGCTGTCGACATTCTCCCTCCTTATGTAAACCTTGTAAAATAAGAGAGAATAGCCATAAGTATTGTGACATAACGTGAAATAACAGCCCATAATGCAATAAATATCGATATAAAAGCATGATGCAAAATGGACGTATCAAGACTCCCGTGCAGCGCCGCCCTCTACACTAGTACTACTACATCGGTCGTGGTTTATCCTCCATTGAATTTGACTGAAAATTTATCTGACAAAATGTTAGTGCATGTCAACAAAAACAATATGGTTAGATTCGTATTTGAACATAGTTATCAATGATATAATTTTAGGTGACATGCATCATCATTTATCGTACTATATATAATGTTAGTTCAATTTTTGGTCGTAGTAATCTATAGTAAGGTGCCCGTGCGTTGCACGGAAGAGTGAAATGCATTGATCGGAGAGTTGTTTATTTTGACAAAGGATGTGGGGGTCATCTCATGTGTAACGGGTATCGATAGGTTTGTTCGGATATTATTTCATCTCTAGAGCTCACAAACATCCGGATGAAATAGATAAAAAAATATCTTTTGCAAACAAAAGCGTTCAACTATTTAACCTGCATCCAAAACTTGTGAAGAAATAACTCTTATTGTGCTTTATAGGAAATGATCTTCAAGAATTAGTTTTTGAGTATCCATTGTTATACATGTTGGCTATAGATGACATGGCACTTACTTATAGTCAACAGTTGGCTATACTATTTAAGTATTAACCATGCCCTTATACACCTAGACGGAGGGATTAAATCAGGATGACTTGGAAGGGGGCAGAGGATATGTAAGAAATGGTTCATAATAAGTCTTTCACCAGTACTGTAGTAAAAATTCATACATGAAAGATTCTAGACTAAACCATAAATGGATACACTTTTATTCATGCGCGAACTCCAATAGAGCAAGATCATGCATGGAAGTCTCCACATGCTTAGACAGCGGATTACATTGAGCGAAGACTAATGATCAACATCTATCTATCTATCTATCTATCTATCTATCTATCTATACCTCTATCTATCTATACCTATACTAATTTGTCACTTCCTAGAAATTACCACGTTAATTAGTAATTACCGGCCGTTCATCTGATGGGACCGGGTTATAACGGTGCAGATCCATCAATATAATCCTTGCAATCTACAAAAAAACCAACATAGCGCTACTGTAAAAAAACAATCTGAGCCACGTGTAAAAGAACAAATCTCCTTCTCTTCCACGACTTCCACCTCCACTCAAACCAATCTAGGGAACCTGTAGAAAACACAATCTACCGTGCTCTTATAAAACTTCAGGATAAATCCTTCCTACAGAGTACTCACGCGATCAATCCTTCCTACAGAATACTCACGCAATATTTTTCCTACAGAATCTTCACGCAATATTTCTCCTTCCTACCCCCTTCCATCCCCCGATGTCTTCTTCTCTTCGATGACGTCCACCTCCGCTCGATCTTACTATATAATCTAGGTAGAAGCCAACACAAGCGCCCTCCCTCATAGAGTTCACGGCCATAGCAGCTGCCATCTATATGGACATCTCAAACATCATCTTGCGAGGCTGTGAGGTCAACATTATGCATGGTTTAGTCTATGCTGCCTCGGTTCCTCTATGAGCCTCCTCCCAATATACTACGAAGTCTCCTTCTGCATGGGCACGGCTCCGCCACATTGCAGGTCGACGAGATCATAAAAATCATCGATCTAAGGCACATCTCCCGTTTGGATTGCAAGCCCACGTCAACCGCCGGCCATTTCTAGCAGATCATGACCCCAGCCGATGGGATACTTTTCTTGTATGCATATTGGTGGTTCATCAACGTACACATCCAAGAGGCCAGACCTAGAGACTCGCTTATCTATGTACCTTTCTTTTGATTAGTTTGTGATTCCTTTAATAGGTCAAGAGAGCACGTCATGAAACACATATCGGTACTTATGTCTGTGCTTATCTATTGCCTTCTAATTCCGTTATGGATATCCATGTGTCCTCTTGGTGCCTTTCCCTGTTCTCACTTGGGTGAGATAGATCTGCAGAAGACAGATTGATATGCATGGAGGTGGAAGAGATTTTAGGCCAACGAGTAGCGCTGGACATTGCCAAGCCATGATGCGAAGACACAAACAACCAGTGCAGCTAGGACAACTTCAAGGAGGTAGAACATGTTTGATTAGAAATTATATCTGTTTTGGATACCTGCCAAGGCCACACACAGAAGGAACTTTGATTTGATGTGTCCACGTGACCTGCAGGTTTGATCAGCACCCGACCATGTCTCATGCACGAGGAGTTGGGGATCAACATGTGCCCTGGACTGAACAAAAACAAGTACCAGCAGCAGGTCGGTATTTTGCGCTCAGCCATGCTTAAGGTAGTGCAAGCCATGACTTGAATTCTGATCTTCAGTCTTAGCGATACATGAGCGTTTCAACCCAGACGCCTGAACTCACATTTTTTTGATCTAGGATGGCGTTCACATGACGCCCATGTTCTTGATTATGCATATGTTGATTATCCTAATGGCGCGCTTTATACCCATGAAGACTGGACAAATTTTGAATGCCTACAGGAGTAGAAAGATCAACAAGGATGTCAACCATATAAATCATGTGTTCATCAACAAAACCGGTAGCAGTGGCGGCTGTAGTGAGGTCAAACATACCGTGTTAGGCAATTAATCTTGGTAGAATAATCAATACTGAGGACAACATGGTAAGATACACCCTCACATCATCCCAGTATGCTGTTTGGATGTTTACAAAGAAAGATGCAATAAGGACTAGAGATTAAATGATGTCTACCACCGATTGAATATATGTGAATGCGACATGGAAACGAGGTATTAAAAATTCCGTTTTCTCATAACCACCAAAAGGATGAGTTGGCTTTTCATCCATGAGCTTTATTTTAATGATTAATGTTCCGTGGAAGAAAAGGCGAGAATGAACTTTATAGCCACCTGCTCAGTTGGTGGACCATGGTCCTCAGACATACCAAGCTAAATGATGTCCGAAAGTATGTATGGCAAATGCCCTGATGGAAGTAAACAGCATGACAACAAGATGATTTGATTTTCCATATCTTTGCACAGTCCGTTTACATTTTTCAAATAAGTTACCAACAACATGTGAAAAAGAAGGGCAAATCTTATGTTTTCTAGGTACACACGTTTTTCATGCTTTGGTGTTCCTTCTTCTTGGTTTCAATGAGTTCTAACAGTGTGCATTGAGACCAGATTTATTTCAATTTAAGAGGCAACAAGTTCCAGATTATACCATTCTTAATTATGTGCTAACACACAAAATTCCCCAAGTATATCATTTAGTCCTGTCACTAAGTTACTGTCAATGGAAAGCCCATTTTGCCGCCTGTTTTAGCACATTGAAGCCCTTCCATAACAACCTTAGGTTGGACATCCTCCTGCAGCTATGGTGCACCCTGCTGCAGGTTTCCTGTAGGAGATTATATTTTAAATCTTTTTTTTACAAAGCTGTCCATATTCTCCGTGACTTCAATTTTTAGTTTGAAGCGAGAGAGAAGGAAGGATGATAATCCAGCATCCACCGGCCAGCTCTACAATATTTGGGAAGCATAATATTAGGTACTTGGCGCAATGTACAAGTATGATTTAACATGCAAAAAAGAAGAAGATACAAGTATGATAAAACACCATTATTGTTTATTTTACCTTTCTACATAGAAACACGTTTGTTCCCTCAAATTTTAACCATGGATGATGATTCAGAATTTATAACACGAATATAAATATGTGAATTTTATTAACTCCTTCATGTACACGTAGAAGTTGTTTTTAGTAATATCTTTTAGAGACATAATCCTTACACTGTGTATATACATGTACTTCAAAAGTACGACATAAAGGAATTTCCATAGTTGCTCTCTAATTTTTAGAAATCAATAAAAATAGTTAAGAGAAAGATCAAAACAGATTAACAATATATTATAAGGCAAGTGAGAGTTGAGATAAAATATTTTTAAAGTGTACAACGTAATGGTGTCCAATGTGCTACAACATGACATGTCTTCATCGACTGTACAATTAATTATTATTTACAATGTTGCAAATTACCAGCCATAAAAATATATACATTCATTTCTTATATGTATGGATCCAAAAGATAGGCCATGTCTCAAAAAACTGTGTTAGAAGACATGCATTCCAGTGGTACATGTAGCAATCCCAAACAGATTCTAACAATTCAATTGGCATAGATGAAGCAATATCATCCCGTGAGTAATGCTTAAATAATTACAAGTCAACAGAGAGATAAGAATAAAAAACATAGTCACAATGCATACATATATCGCTCAATCAAGGTGACTATTGTAGTAAATATTCCGTGCCAAATCATAAGTATAACTCGATACTTCAAAGACGTATTTATGAAGTTTTTTCGCCATTTCTTACTAGCCCGTGCGAATGCACGGGTAGACGACTAGTTTAACTTAGTAATGTAGATGTCCAGATGAACCTCCTTGGAGTCCCCATGCACATTGTTGGAGGTCAAATAATACCATGCATCTTCCATGTCCACATCGGCGGGAAGGTCCCATCTCGGCAGAGTCCAAGTCAGCTTGATGTAGCCAGTGTCGCCGCCCACGTACCTCCGAGGGGTAGTAATAGTGAGCACGCACCCGTACATCGGCCTCGTGTCAGTGTCAGTGTCAGCGGCGTTGCCCCTGACGCACACTACAGAGATGTGGCGGCGGCCTGCGCGGGCCTTGCCGATGGCCAGGATCAAGAGGAAGACGCTGCCGTCCTCCTCTGAGACTAGCAGGCGGCGCTGATCCTTCAGCGACTCCGGCACGGTGAACGGGTAGCACGTCTTGTACTTGATGTTCTTCGCCAAGGGCCAGTAGTGATCGCCGCACGCCTGCGTCAGGTGATGCACGATGTGTGCCGGCGAGCCCCAAAACGGCATCGGGCACTCATAGCAGTAGACAAAGGGCTCCTTGGAGGCATCGACCAGGCCGTCCATGAAACGGGAGTGGCTGTAGGGGACGTTCTGCCAGTTGAATATATGAGTAAGTTACTATGAGATTTCTACAAAATAAATCATGGCGGCTATAACAGAGATTAAACTAATCATGTGGACTAGCATAGTAGATAAACAGATCGAATCTAGGACACAGACTAGAAACATGAATTCTACCATGATTTTGAACAGGAAGGACAGAAACACATACGGTGCAACGGGAGCAACACCATTGGCGTTGAGGTTGTCGCCCATGTCGTTGAGGAAGAGGTTGCCGAGGTCGGGGAAGAAGTCATCGTCGGTGAAGTCGTCGCTGCTAGCAGCCGCGAGAGTGCGCTCCCCAAATTTCAACAGCGCCCGCCGAATGGAGTGCAGGAGGGAATGGCTGTAGGGGACGTTGCGGTCGCCGAATGGAGCGTAGGAGTAGCCCACGAAGCAGTAGATGGTGCTCCTCCCTAGTCTCTATTCTTATCTCTATCTCTACTACTCTTCTTTGTTTTTTATAATATACTAGTTGTACGTAGTTGTTAAATCGAATAGTACTGCATCGTCCACTGCACGTCCGGCTGAACACGCCTCCTCGCCTCCATCAAACCCCTCCGTTAAACCCGCATGCAAACCGAGAAACCTACTCCAGCCCGCGGGAAGAAATTTTCCGGTTGCCGTTGGAGAATAATAGAGTCACGTCCAATCCATTTGAGTTAATTGCGTGTATGATTCTCCCTCTATAAAAAGTTAATTGCATCCTTAATCTTGTATTCTAAGTACTCTGTGGGTTCCACTGTCAGTACAGTGCATGTGACTTGCAAGCTAGCTACAGATTCGTACAGAAAGTTAAAAAGAAACAAATCCATGACTTGCAGGATTGGAGTTAGCACCGATGGAGGTTCATAGTCGTTCCACGCTCGGGCATTGAAGTTTGTAACTATTTTATATTAGAACATACTACTCCTCCGGTGCTAGTAGTAGAGCAGAGTCCTACTCCACTACTACTCTACTCAAGCAAGTTAGGGCATAGTAGCAGGTACTGTAGGGAGTACCAGTACTGTGATCACTCAAGCAAGTTGTCTGACTTCGATATGACCCTATGCTGCTGGTATGTGTCTCGTAAGTCAAGCGGCGTGCTGTAGTCATCATCACCTGTCCACTTCCCGCAACACATATTCGCTTATCCATCTTTGTCCGCTCTTCCATCCCCGCTAAGGAGCCTCCCCCCTCGTCCAATCTTCCATCCCTGCTAAGGCGCCTCCCCCCTCGTCCGAAACCCAAGCACTAACAATGGTAGAACCGAGTAGCGTCCGCTGAAAGAGTGGCTGGAATTCGCTCCCCATAGAGGTAATCAAGCTCATTGTTTTGCATGTGGACAATCTCAGTACAATGCCGCTTGCCGCGTGCTCGTCGGGGGTGTACTGTTTACTCAAAGCCCTCAGGCTGGAGCTTTTTAAGCCAGCTCCTTGCTTGTTGATGCCGCCTGATCTTCAGAAACGGCATGTCACGCAGCATAACGATCGTATGGTGGCGAGCATCAACCCCCTTGACTGCGATCCGATCCCCGTCACCCTCAACTACATTAACAGTATGTACTGGGTCGGCATGAACACGTCTTGGATGGTGCTCGTCGACGGTCGCGGTAGCTGGATGCTCGTGGAGGTCTACACTCGGCGATTGACCCCCCTTCCTTCGATTAACACTGCACTACTTTGGCACCGCGGCCCAGAATACTCGGAATCTTACAGTAGCCAACATGATACCAAGTTTGATTTGCTCAAGGTTGTAATCTGCCAAGTGCCCACAAGATCTGCGAATTATAAAGACTTCAGGCTAATTGCGTTCTTCAACCGTGGTCTCGCCTATCTGATAGGTCACTGCGGTAAGTGGATAAATCTGCACGTCCATCGCAGGATCATACATCCTCCATGGTTCTCTGATGCCATTGAACACAAGGGCTTCATTTACGTTGTCGACTCCCTCTATGGCTGGACGTATTGCTGGCCTACTCCAGTCATCGCTACAAACGGCTGTTACATCAGTATGTTACTTTCCTATGATATCATGATGGCTTGCTTATATTACTTTCAACATTTACTGAAAAAATATTCATACTCATAACATGCTGTTCTTAAGATTGACTACATCAAGAGCCCTTTTTTATTTGACTCCAACTTTTTTTTCAGGATTATTTGACTCCAACTTGATATGATGTTGTAGGCCGCCTGGTGTCCCTACCCTTCCTAATCCCAAAACCTTTGAAAGAAAAGCGGCATGGCAGTTGCAGGTGGTTCCTGGCACGATCAGACGACGACGAACGATTGATAATCGTTCGCACGTACCGGATGTGTTGTTTCGCGGAATACAATCACAGTCATTGCAAGGTCTTTGAGCAGGATCCCAGCTTCTCTGGGCCTTCAGGAATTTTTGACTGGAGGTTGGTAAGTAGTCTTGGTACACGCTCTTTGTTTGTCGGACTAAATTATCTGATTAACTAGGAGATAACCGACGACAAGGATCATGATGGCAGCACGGTTTCGTTCAACAGGCAAAACTGTGTGTACACATCGTACCATGCGTCTCTGCATGCACCATACCCTGATATGTGCCGCCACGCTCTGCAGCCCAAAGTAGGAGAGAGGGTCGCAAGTATCAGACTTCGACCTGCTGGCTAGAGTTTCCCCCGTCAGGCACCCATCTGGTTCAAGCCGTCAGCCAATCTCCACAGCTTAATAAATAGTAATGTCTAACTGAGCCAGTTAGTTAGATGTGTACACTTGGTTTGATGCATACACTTGTTCTTTTTTGGTAGCCCTTTTGTAATGATAGCTGATGTTTGGTTTGAAAGAGAGAGCTGCGTCTTCACTCTTCTGGCCTGCTTACTGCTTCTGTTGCACCCCAGCTCTGGTTGCTGCTGCTGCTGCTATTTTCAATGTACAATCAGTAGTATATTTCGTCTGTTGATTGAATAAATGTGTTGTTAGAACGACAAACACAATATTTTGGAAGTCGTTGCACGGTTCGATCCTTTAGTGCCCCGTATCATATGTAGCGCATACTATTTTTCGTATAGAACACATTTTGCACTTGTTGATAACATGCAGCCCACTGATGAAGGCCTAATAGAGAAGCCCATAATTAACTGGAAGGGAGGCTCTCACATGAATCCGACCCAGGTACATGGTCATGGTCCCCTAAACATAAATAAGTAAATAAATAAAGCTAAATGCTCATGCACCAGATCTTTCAATTCACGATTTAACAGGTCACGGTCCATTTTTATTTTTCAATAAGAATGTCCAACCCAGCCCAGCACATTGGCGGCAGCACTTTATCCTCCGCCTTGGTGCGCTCTCCGCGGCGCCGCCGTCCGGCCCTGTCAACATAGTTTTTTTTTGAAACGGTCCCTGTCAACATAGTGAATCGGGAGAGGACTGTAGTTGTGAGTATGACAGTACGGACCCACCAGGTCCACTCCCGAACACAAGCAAGCGCCTATTTTATTACTCAGATGAACCGCTCTTTTTTACTCTAATCCACCCTACTGATATTTGGGACCCACATCATTTTTAACGTATAGTCAATTAACGACAGAATTGCACAACTTTTTTTAGTAGTAATTCGGAGGAGCAGGCTATAAACTGGGTTGCGCGGTCTCTGTGGCCCGTCTAACAACATGACCAGCCTAGCAGTTTTTTCTTTGAGAAAATAGGTAGCCCAGTATTTCTTTTTGAAGAATACCCAAGCTAGGCCTATTTGTTTTCTCCGACTTATTAGGCTGCAAATCTTTCAAGACAAGGAGGGATGCATTCTGGCCTGGCCAAAGAGTATGGTCAGTGTCTGTTAAAAGTAATATCAAAAGGGGTTGAAAATCTATTATATAACTACAATAAGAGCAAAATAAGCCACCACATTCATCCACAGAGATTAAATGATCCAGGCCATCAATTTTTTGATCTAAACGGCTGACATTTAAAGATATTACGTTACATACAAATTTGCATATGGGAAATCTGTCACGTACATGTACGATGGAATAATGCAATCATGATCGTGTGGATGAGAAGCACACGTACAGGCTAAATAAATAATATTCCTGAGAAAAAAAGGCATGTACTAAGTGTTTGTTATAGAATTTTAATAGAAGAGGAAAAAGAAGCCAGCCACGTTACGCTTAGACCTTACAATCAGAATCCACTCGCAAAGAAAAAAACAATGAAAGATGGTTCCGTATCCAATACTATCACCCTGTCAAACCAACGGTCAATGATTGATTTTGACTAGACACTATCGATGCAAGGAATTAGGAGAGAGAGAAATAGAAAAATCATTTAGTTGGATGATGTGTGTGGCCACAAGGGACTGTTTGGGCTGGCTATACGGGCACAATTAACGCTAAATACATTGACATATTAAATAGCTTCCATAAAAATAATAAATAGGTCTGGGCATTTTGTGTGTACGGAGTAGTACAACAATGTTTTGAGCAACAATAAATTTATAAAAGGAGACTAAACTACAAAATCTTATATGTAAACGTTTCATGCATTGTATTAAGAATAAATTAGTGATTGCAAAACTCTATCAGAAGAATGACTTTTGTAATTTTTACACTGTAAAAAGTGTTCTTTTTAATGAAAATTTGCACATGCTCTCATGGGCCGAACATGTACATACTCCTTCCGTCTCAGTTTACAAGTCCTACGCGTATACCTAGGTTGCCAATTTTATCACCATAATATAAACTATATAACACAAAACTTATACCGTTTGAAAATAGAACATCTAAAGTTTATATTGATATATTTTTTGTAATACCCTGTAAACTGACGACCTAGGGGTACGCGCACGCCCTGTAAACTGAGAGAGAGGGAGCATGCGAATTACTATAACAGCAGGGGAAACCTTTTTCAACACGTCATAGCTTCTCTTCTCTAGACCGCTTCAAAAATACAATAACATGCATATATTAAGACATCCTAGGTAGAATAGATAGAATCCATGCGAGTGGTCATTATGCCTAATACACAACAAAATTGAAATAATGTGCATATGTTTGGCCCGAAAATAAGTATTGCTGCAAATATTTTGAATGCAATACATGTGAAAGTGGCATATGATACGAACGGATTAAATATTATCAGCAAAAGATGTAAGAAACTATTACATATGTGCTAAAGAAAAGAAACTGATGATAGGAGCGAGTGAAATGGAATTTATAAAAAGTACATTAATATTGTTTGCGAAAATATTTCTGTTTGATATATGTGAGAGGCTATGACAATATACTTGTCAGGACCCCGACTCAATGCCACATCGATCTAGCATGTAACACCTCATATCACTTTGCGGCCTCACGCACGGTATTCCCACGGGTGTCGCCTTACCTTTGCCCGGGACCGTTTGCGTCTTTTGGCACACGTATATGATAGTGTCGCTAGCATCCATATGATAAGGAGCCCGGGCTGACATGGCTAGTCGTAAACCCAAAGTGGCACAGACTTACAGGGACAGGCATCCATGACCCAGCATCGAACGTGTCGGTCATCAGCAAGTGGGTCCGGGCTGTAGCACTGGGCTAGCAGGACTCCGGTAAACCGGGCTGTAGCGGGCTAACAGGCCTCCGATACTCAATGCGTGACATTTCCCCGAAGGGACAGACACAGGAACGAAGAAGGACACATGCCGGCCAGCCTAAGTGTTCCGGAGCAGTAGCAAGCTACCATGGCTCAGTGAAACACTAGGAGACATTTCCCGGTAAGAGAGGCTACTAAAGATAAACAACTAGATGGTCAGATCCCACACATACCAAGCATTTCAATAGCATACACACAATATGCTCGATATGTGCAAATACAACATGGCATCACAAAATGACTCTACGACTCAAGTAGTTTATTCAATAGGCTCCGAGGAGTGAGACATTACAAACGTGGGTCTCACGACCCAACAATCAGAGCATACAAGTCAAAGCACAAGCGGAAGCTATCATGTCTGAGTACAGACATCTATAAATGAAAAGGCTGAGAAGCCCGACTATCTATCAGATCCTGCCGAGGGCACAAGATCGTAGCTGAGGTATCAAGCTAAACGTCGAGGTCCACGCGGAACTACTAGTGAGACTGAAGTCTCTCTGCAAAACATAAAATAGGCAAACGTGAGTACAAATGTACCCAGCAAGACTTACATCAGATCTATCTACACATGCATCATTATCAACAAGGGGGTGGTGGAGTTTAACTGCAGCAAGCCAGCTTTGACTTGGTGGCTATCCTAAACTACGACTGCAAGCGACTCTTTTGAGGTGGCGCACACGAGTCCACATATTCACCATATCAATACACCACTATGGATCCGCTCCCGTCTCCCTACGAGAACGCCATCCATAGCACTCACGCTTATCTTGCGCATTTTAAAGTATCCACTTTCACTTGTCTATGAACTGATATAAGCAACCCAGAAGTCCTTTTCCGCGGACACGGCTATTCGAATAGATGATGTTAACCCTGCAGGGGTGTACTTCTTCACACACGCTCTCACCACTTACCGCCGTTTACACGACATGTACTCGGCAACCTTCAAGCGGAAGCCCAACGTGGGTGTCGGCCACGGCCTACCTAAACACTCGAGTCTCTAGTCCAGGTTTATCGCCTATTCGGGTTCCATCCATGAGGAGATCCGGCCGGAGTTTCGCTCACAGCCCCAAACGATGTGAACAGGGTTCCCGAGATACCAAACGGGCATCCGGTACACCGTGCCACGTACCTACCGCATCACAGCCCACCCCTACGGTCAGCGCTGTCCACGGCCTCCAGTAGGCTACAAACACCAGAAACTACTTGCAACTCCTGGACAGAGGACAAGGGTGATTAAGAAGCCGAGAGGGTCCATTGGTTTCGGGCCCAATGCGTGGTAGTAGCTGAATCATGGATCACAAACACAGAACTCAGTTCCTGAGGACGGCTGCAATGAGACAACCCACCATGTACTCCTACATGGCCTCTCACCGCTACCTTTACCAAATCGTGTTCACACGCTTAGCTCACACACCGTAGGACATGTTCACACGCCTCTGATTCATCCCCGATGAATCAGACCTGACTCAACTCTAAGCAGTAGCAGGCATGACAAACAAGCATGAATGAGTAGGCACAACAGGGCTCAAGCAACTCCTACTCATACTAGTGGGTTTCATCTATTTACTGTGGCAATGACAGGTCATGCAGAGGATAAGGGGTTCAGCTACCGCAGCAAGTAACAGATGAATCGATGTTGTCCTAATGCAGTAAAAGAGAGCAGGAGCGGGAGAGTAGGATTTTATCGGAATGAACAAGGGGGTTTTGCTTGCCTGGCACTTCTGAAGATAACATTGAGTCTTCATCAGTGTCAACGATCACATCATTGGTATCACGTCTATCGAGAGGGGACAAATACCGACAAATACAGAAAAACACGATCAATGCAATGCACAATATGATGCATGCTATGACATGGCAATATGAATGTGTTTTGGGCTAATGCACCTAAAACCAGATTAAATGAAGTTGGTTTGAATCCAAGATTCAAATTCAAACTCCATATGTGGATATTTAAATGCCATTAGTATGATTTGTGCTAAACAGCATCTATAAGTTGTTCTAACATGCATGAAAATGGTACAGATGGATTCCTTGAATTTTTCTGATAATTTTTCATATATAAATTATTTAATTTGGAGTTACGATTGAATTTCTATGAATTTTAGAAGTTTATACAAATTTCTGGAATTTCCTGAATATTTTCAAATCCAGAAAATACTTATTGCGTCAGCCTGATGTCATGATGACGTCAGCAGGTCAACGTGGCACAGTCCGGTCAACCCCTGACCGGTGGGTCCCGAGTGTCAGCGTCTAACTAAACTAACCTAGCTTAGTTAAACTAACCTAACCTAATTAGCCGGGCGGGGCCCGCAGGTCAGTGAGAGAGAGGGGGTCAAACCCGGGTCAAACTCACCGGAGTTGACCCGAGGCTCGTCGCCGGCGAGGCCAGGGACGGCGGAGAGCGTCGGGATTCGCCCTCCGATGACCAAAAGAGCGGCGGAGGGGCTCTACGGGATGCCCAGGCCCGCGCGCATCTAACAGGGCCAACGGAAGGAGCTAGGGTGGCCGGAGGCGACGGCAATCATGACGACGACGGCGGCCGGAGTTTGGGTGAGGCGCGGGCGGTGGCTACGGTGCGCCACAGGAGTGATAGACTAGGGTTTTGGGATCCTGGCGTGGTGCTGAGCATGGTGGTGTGCTTGGACGTGACGCGCGTGAGCTCTAGCCACGGCGACCTCGTGGACGGCGGCAATGGGCTCTCGGGCTCGGCGGAGACGATGGATACGGCACGAAATTGAGCGAAAATACGGAGGGGAAACGAAGAGGAGCTCACGTCGAGTCCGCAGGGGTGGTCAGTGGGCTCGGGGAGGCTGCGAGGCGAGCGCGGGGTCGCCGGCGATCTCGGGGCCAGAGCTTGAAGACGATGAAGAAGGCGGTGATGCAGTGCGTCCGGCGTAGCTTGGCTCTGCATAGGTGACGAGGACGACGCTGCGGTCCTTCTGGATTGGTCGACGAGGCGAGTGGTGGTCGGTGGCCGTGGCTATGGCGAGCGGCGGCGACGGCGACTCTCGGGTGGCTCGGGGAAGAGAGTCAGGGGAGGGAGAGAGGGTGCAGCGAGTGAGAAAGAGGAGCGAGGGGACACGGGGCGTCGTCGTGGCGTCGCTAGGAGGCCGGGGGGGAAGCAGGAGGTGGCGTGCGGGGCCGTGCGCGCGTCGGCGCGTGCCCGCGTCCTTCTGGCGAGGGAAGAAGACGACAGGGGGGGGGGTAGCGGTGGCGGGCTGGGCCGCCAGCTGGAGTTGGGCCGGGTGGCTGAGGTGAGCGCCAGGTACGGGTCTTTCTCTCTCTGGTTTTTATTTCTATTTTACTTCTGTTTTTCTATTTTGCAGGTTTGTTTTGATTTAGTTTAGCAACTAAATCATTTAAATAAATTCTGTAGATTTTTATGTGGCTTGCTAAAATATATACAAAGCCACTCACAAACTTCCAGAATTATTGGAGTCATATTTAATATATGTTAAATATGAATCCAAAGCAAATAGTTATTGGATTAATTCAAATGGCCAAAATAATTATCTCTGTGACTCCAAAAATATTGGTTTAAATTTTACCTCTTACCAATATTTCCATGGAATAACAGGAACATTTTCTTGGACACATTTGAGAAGATTTAATTGTTGGTTATTTTTAAAGGATTCTGAGGCTTTGAAAATTCCTCAATTCAAATTTCATTTGAATTTAAACATGATGCAGCAACCAAGCTAGTCCAAGGCCAGGGTAAGCTAGGGATGTGACAACTCACCCCCACTAAACAAGAATCTCGTCTCGAGATTCAAGCGTAGGGTAAGATGAAGGGGAAACGCAAACTAGTATAATCTTCATGATCCAGGGTGCACTTCAAATGAACGTTGATTCGATCACCATCTTTGTCTTGATGTCTTGCTCTGAGAAATCCTGCCAACATGACATGGAGGGAAGAAGGAGACTCTAGAAGGGTCGATCTTCTTGAAGATCGAACAACTCACGGAATGAGACATAGGACCATTTCTCGAGCTGAGACACGAAGCATACATCTGAGGAAATGGAGTGGAGCAGATGACGAAGGTTCACTAGGTAGACAACAATTCCACACTTAAGAAGGTGGTAAACGATTGTCAACGTAGCGAGGAGTTGGATTGCCATGATACCACAACGAGGCATCTTAGGGATGGTGACTCGTAGATATATCCCCTTAAGTGGCAAAAAGAATTACCTTTGATTCAAGGATCAATGAAAACCTTTATACCAGCCTAAGGCAATTCACAACGATCGTTTGGAGGGGGTCGGTAGAATGGCATACTCGGACTTGGATGATGTGGATTACCTTGTTGAAGACAACGCAATGGATGAATTTGCTTATCACCTGAAATGGAAGAAACCCATGGTAGAATGGCACATTGGCGGTGCAAGCTGGGAACAAAATGCAAACAATGGGAAAGATTCTGGTAACTGGGGAGAACCCAACAATAGAGAGTGAATCCACTGTTGAGAAGTTATAGCATAACCGAGGAAGTTGAGAGCAAACCTAGCTAGTGCCGATGGTAACACCTAATGCTTGTGCGTGCTCTCAAGAACTTGAGCATTTCCACAATCATCAAGGTTTTATCAACAACCGCGTCAAGGGTTCGATAAACACAACTTACTACCATGATGAATGGTGATGGACGATGCAGGTGCAAAGGAGGATAACACTTTCTCAGATTTCACCTTAGCGAGCCAAGGAACAAAATCTGGACGATCGACCGAGAGACATTTAGCACTCCGCTTCTAATGTTCTCCTTGACGTGCTAGTGTATCCCATTCATAGATATGGTTTGATATCTAAAACATCAAGTAAAAAGGTCGGACTTCGGAACACAGAAATCCATAGGGGCAACTAGGGAGTAAATCCTACGAAATCCCTATGGGGAGGTGGCCAACTTCATCAATCAAGATATTATAATAACAGGTCTTCCGGCTGGGTGTGTTGGCCACGACATCCACTTTACCGGTTATCGCGCGACCAATATTATAATTCTTGGGAAATATTCCAACCATCATATCTGCCTGAGATTCAGATCTGGTTGGTGTCAGGATATTCCAGACTCATCGAGTCTAGGAAGAAAAACGGAAATTTGCAACACAAATCGACGAGATGACGTTGCGAGATTCTCGGGGAATGAACTACGATAGTAAGCTCCAAAACATGAGCTGGTTCTGCTACAAACATGTGAACACGTTGTCCCAGACAAGCATACCCACATGGTAGTCTTACAATAAAACACTACCGAGCGAGGATATCGAAGTTCTTTCATAAGTCCGGATTAGCTCTTATGAAGATACTCCTTCTCCTTGAACAAATCAATCAGTGGCTTGGTGTGCTAGGGATACATATAGATTGAAGGTTGCAAGTCTTCAAACCACAGCATTCTTCGCACGTGTGCATGACTGATTTGGAATAATTCCAGAGGAAGCAAAACTAACTTTCTCAAATTCACGGCGGCAATTTTCACCAAATGCACGTGTATAAAAGGAAGTCACTCCTTTCATCAGCAAATACTTCATGAGCTAGCATGAAGAAAATGCTTTCAAAAGTTTCCAACACTAGCTTATGGTCCAACAAATCATGGAGGAGACAAGGATGTTGTCAATGGGCTCAACAACAATTCATCTGGGTTTCCTCTTAAAAGGAATTCCATAGTTAAGTGAACACGGTGATAGCATTGGTTAGACCAAAGATGTAATGGTGTATGCTCGAGGGATCAACCACGAATAAGACAACATTACAAGCATCGTTGGTACTGATTTGATTTGACGATAGCCCACACTCAAATCAAAGGATTGATAAGACAATAGGTCCAGCAACTGATCACAAGGACCAATCGATGAAGATATCATCTTTCTTCAACACACACTACACAAGAATATCCCTTTGGAACGAACTAAGCCAGGCAAGCTTTTATCTTCCAACCCTCCAAGTTGTTGTCTAGCTTAACCAACTAGCTCAGGGATATCCAACACGGATTCTTGGAGAAAGGATGGTTTACAGGATAAACCAACTTGATCACGAACTCAACATAGCGGTCAGGTGACAACTTGGTAATACTTCTGAGAAGACATTCAGAAAATCACGAACCACCGATATGTTACTAAGCTCGAGAACAATCTTGCTTTTTGGGGCAAGACGATATGATCAAATGAGTGAGGACTTGACAAGATCCTAACTCATCAATCGAAGGGTGCACCGAAATAAGGACTAGGTAGCACGATCAGTCTTAGAGGGATGATTTAAAAACCAACATGCTAAGATTGAAATCATTATCCTTTAACTACCAAGCAACGAGGTTGCTGGGAGTATTGATTTCACACGCCATGATTCATTTGTCGGCATTCCGGTTACAATAACACAGGAACCGAGGAATGAACAATGATGGCAAAAGTATCACTGTACCAAGAGTTCATAGGATGGTGTGCAATTCCTATAACAATCCCGATATAAAAGATGGTAATACTCCAAGGTAGAACAGAGCAAAAGCTGGATTGGCATTTGATCTGCGGAGTACAATTGTTTTGACCCAATCCTAGATATGGAGGAGGTACTGGAGTTTGTTTCTCCTAGTCATTCCGCGATAGAATGGCTTGACGGACCACAAGAGTAATAGGCATCGATAAACGAACGCACGCATACTCTTGACTATCAATTGATAGACGAGGGTCAGAATGCAACTAAAGAGAACAACTCAAAGGAACATATAATTTTCTGAGTTGTGGATGCATAGATTAGTATGTCGAACCAAGTTCAACATATTTCTTCCGGATAACCCATGCGAAAGGTAGAACTGGCAGAGTCACGATTTATGAATGGAGAACTCCTCAAGAGTACTCTAATTGTGATCTTTTGATCCAATAAACATCTGCCATAAGCGGTTCATAGTATTTGGAAGAAGGAAATACCACGGACCTCGAGGACTATCGCAAAGTTACTAATATCCTGAAGGAACTAGTAAACACTATCAACATGAAGTAAGTAGAGTGAATCTCGGGTTCAAAGCCCAAGGAGTAGAATACCTACTACTAAGTGGCATCACGGGATGCTTTCGGGAATAAAAGCCAGAATCATCACACTGGGATCACAAAACATTGGTAGATTACTAGGTGACTCCCTAAACACCTAGGGCCATAATAGTAACTCCAACATAATGTCAAGGCAATAGAATACCTCAACTCAACAATTAGTGTGATTGAGCTGGCATAAAGGAACATCGAAACCAGAGGGAAAGGATTTTGCAAATGCATCAGACTATTTAGAAACCTGGAATGACTCGGACAGCATAACGGCTGTAAATGCTCAGGAAAGATTTGAGACATTCACAAAATGGTGGCATAACCACTCAGAAGCACGATATCAAGGTTTCGAGAGCAACAATTAACATACGGAAGTAGTAGGAACTGAACTGAGACTTAAATCCAACAATCTTATAAGTCCACTGATTAGTAACACGTGATCCTAATAGAAAGAAGGGATAGCCTAGTTTCTTAACCCCGTAGGAAAGATAAGATGACTCAGATCAGAAGGGCATGAGGTATAAGGAGTAAAAAGAGCCTTACGTTCCATCCCACAATCAATTCCCTTATATAACTAAGAATTTCTAGACTCAACTTCGACCAGTTTGGCTTGGTAATCCTACAGGCAGTCAAGCTCTGATACCAACGCTGTCAGGACCCCGACTCAATGCCACATCGATCTAGCATGTAACACCTCATATCACTTTGCGGCCTCACGCACGGTATTCCCACGGGTGTCGCCTTACCTTTGCCCGGGACCGTTTGCGTCTTTTGGCACACGTATATGATAGTGTCGCTAGCAATTATATCATAAGGAGCCCGGGCTGACATGGCTAGTCGTAAACCCAAAGTGGCACAGACTTACAGGGACAGGCATCCATGACCCAGCATCGAACGTGTCGGTCATCAGCAAGTGGGTCCGGGCTGTAGCACTGGGCTAGCAGGACTCCGGTAAACCGGGCTGTAGCGGGCTAACAGGCCTCCGATACTCAATGCGTGCCATTTCCCCAAAGGGACAGACACAGGAACGAAGAAGGACACATGCCGGCCAGCCTAAGTGTTCCGGAGCAGTAGCAAGCTACCATGGCTCAGTGAAACACTAGGAGACATTTCCCGGTAAGAGAGGCTACTAAAGATAAACAACTAGATGGTCAGATCCCACACATACCAAGCATTTCAATAGCATACACACAATATGCTCGATATGTGCAAATACAACATGGCATCACAAAATGACTCTACGACTCAAGTAGTTTATTCAATAGGCTCCGAGGAGCGAGACATTACAAATGTGGGTCTCACGACCCAACAATCAGAGCATACAAGTCAAAGCACAAGCGGAAGCTATCATGTCTGAGTACAAACATCTATAAATGAAAAGGCTGAGAAGCCCGACTATCTATCAGATCCTGCCGAGGGCACAAGATCGTAGCTGAGGTATCAAGCTAAACGTCGAGGTCCACGCGGAACTACTAGTGAGACTGAAGTCTCTCTGCAAAACATAAAATAGGCAAACGTGAGTACAAATGTACCCAGCAAGACTTACATCAGATCTATCTACACATGCATCATTATCAACAAGGGGGTGGTGGAGTTTAACTGCAGCAAGCCAGCTTTGACTCGGTGGCTATCCTAAACTACGACTGCAAGCGACTCTTTTGAGGTGGCGCACACGAGTCCACATATTCACCATATCAATACACCACTATGGATCCGCTCCCGTCTCCCTACGAGAACGCCATCCATAGCACTCACGCTTATCTTGCGCATTTTAAAGTATCCACTTTCACTTGTCTATGAACTGATATAAGCAACCCAGAAGTCCTTTTCCGCGGACACGGCTATTCGAATAGATGATGTTAACCCTGCAGGGGTGTACTTCTTCACACACGCTCTCACCACTTACCGCCGTTTACACGACATGTACTCGGCAACCTTCAAGCGGAAGCCCAACGTGGGTGTCGGCCACGGCCTACCTAAACACTCGAGTCTCTAGTCCAGGTTTATCGCCTATTCGGGTTCCATCCATGAGGAGATCCGGCCGGAGTTCCGCTCACAGCCCCAAACGATGTGAACAGGGTTCCCGAGATACCAAACGGGCATCCGGTACACCGTGCCACGTACCTACCGCATCACAGCCCACCCCTACGGTCAGCGCTGTCCACGGCCTCCAGTAGGCTACAAACACCAGAAACTACTTGCAACTCCTGGACAGAGGACAAGGGTGATTAAGAAGCCGAGAGGGTCCATTGGTTTCGGGCCCAATGCGTGGTAGTAGCTGAATCATGGATCACAAACACAGAACTCAGTTCCTGAGGACGGCTGCAATGAGACAACCCACCATGTACTCCTACATGGCCTCTCACCGCTACCTTTACCAAATCGTGTTCACACGCTTAGCTCACACACCGTAGGACATGTTCACACGCCTCTGATTCATCCCCGATGAATCAGACCTGACTCAACTCTAAGCAGTAGCAGGCATGACAAACAAGCATGAATGAGTAGGCACAACAGGGCTCAAGCAACTCCTACTCATACTAGTGGGTTTCATCTATTTACTGTGGCAATGACAGGTCATGCAGAGGATAAGGGGTTCAGCTACCGCAGCAAGTAACAAATGAATCGATGTTGTCCTAATGCAGTAAAAGAGAGCAGGAGCGGGAGAGTAGGATTTTATCGGAATGAACAAGGGGGTTTTGCTTGCCTGGCACTTCTGAAGATAACATTGAGTCTTCATCAGTGTCAACGATCACATCATCGGTATCACGTCTATCGAGAGGGGACAAATACCGGCAAATACAGAAAAACACGATCAATGCAATGCACAATATGATGCATGCTATGACATGGCAATATGAATGTGTTTTGGGCTAATGCACCTAAAACCAGATTAAATGAAGTTGGTTTGAATCCAAGATTCAAATTCAAACTCCATATGTGGATATTTAAATGCCATTAGTATGATTTGTGCTAAACAGCATCTATAAGTTGTTCTAACATGCATGAAAATGGTACAGATGGATTCCTTGAATTTTTCTGATAATTTTTCATATATAAATTATTTAATTTGGAGTTACGGTTGAATTTCTATGAATTTTAGAAGTTTATACAAATTTCTGGAATTTCCTGAATATTTTCAAATCCAGAAAATACTTATTGCGTCAGCCTGATGTCATGATGACGTCAGCAGGTCAACGTGGCACAGTCCGGTCAACCCCTGACCGGTGGGTCCCGAGTGTCAGCGTCTAACTAAACTAACCTAGCTTAGTTAAACTAACCTAACCTAATTAGCCGGGCGGGGCCCGCAGGTCAGTGAGAGAGAGGGGGTCAAACCCGGGTCAAACTCACCGGAGTTGACCCGAGGCTCATCGCCGGCGAGGCCAGGGACGGCGGAGAGCGTCGGGATTCGCCCTCCGATGACCAAAAGAGCGGCGGAGGGGCTCTACGGGATGCCCAGGCCCGCGCGCATCTAACAGGGCCAACGGAAGGAGCTAGGGTGGCCGGAGGCGACGGCAATCATGACGACAGCGGCGGCCGGAGTTCGGGTGAGGCGCGGGCGGTGGCTACGGTGCGCCACAGGAGCGATAGACTAGGGTTTTGGGATCCTGGCGTGGTGCTGAGCATGGTGGTGTGCTTGGACGTGACGCGCGTGAGCTCTAGCCACGGCGACCTCATGGCCGGCGGCAATGGGCTCTCGGGCTCGGCGGAGACGATGGATACGGCACGAAATTGAGCGAAAATACGGAGGGGAAACGAAGAGGAGCTCACGTCGAGTCCGCAGGGGTGGTCAGTGGGCTCGGGGAGGCTGCGAGGCGAGCGCGGGGTCGCCGGCGATCTCGGGGCCGGAGCTTGAAGACGATGAAGAAGGCGGTGATGCAGTGCGTCCGGCGTAGCTTGGCTCTGCATAGGTGACGAGGACGACGCTGCGGTCCTTCTGGATTGGTCGACGAGGCGAGTGGTGGTCGGTGGCCGTGGCTATGGCGAGCGGCGGCGACGGCGACTCTCGGGTGGCTCGGGGAAGAGAGTCAGGGGAGGGAGAGAGGGTGCAGCGAGTGAGAAAGAGGAGCGAGGGGACACGGGGCGTCGTCGTGGCGTCGCTAGGAGGCCGGGGGGGAAGCAGGAGGTGGCGTGCGGGGCCGTGCGCGCGTCGGCGCGTGCCCGCGTCCT
>NC_041392.1:95615890-95638595 GCF_002162155.2 Triticum dicoccoides
TGCGGGGCCGTGCGTGCGTCGGCGCGTGCCCGCGTCCTTCTGGCGAGGGAAGAAGACGACAGGGGGGGTAGCGGTGGCGGGCTGGGCCGCCAGCTGGAGTTGGGCCGGGTGGCTGAGGTGAGCGCCAGGTACGGGTCTTTCTCTCTCTGGTTTTTATTTCTATTTTACTTCTGTTTTTCTATTTTGCAGGTTTATTTTGATTTAGTTTAGCAACTAAATCATTTAAATAAATTCTGTAGATTTTTATGTGGCTTGCTAAAATATATACAAAGCCACTCACAAACTTCCAGAATTATTGGAGTCATATTTAATATATGTTAAATATGAATCCAAAGCAAATAGTTATTGGATTAATTCAAATGGCCAAAATAATTATCTCTGTGACTCCAAAAATATTGGTTTAAATTTTACCTCTTACCAATATTTCCATGGAATAACAGGAACATTTTCTTGGACACATTTGAGAAGATTTAATTGTTGGTTATTTTTAAAGGATTCTGAGGCTTTGAAAATTCCTCAATTCAAATTTCATTTGAATTTAAACATGATGCAGCAACCAAGCTAGTCCAAGGCCAGGGTAAGCTAGGGATGTGACAATACTAAATATGACATGAATTTCAAGTGTGCATCGACTTGCGAACGTACGGATGTACATGGTATGTAGTGCAATTAAAATGCATTTGATAATTATGTCATTCTGATAACACCCATGTCAATATACTCATCAAGCATATAGATCGTGGTATCAACCAAGAGTCGTGTTTATAAATAAATCTAAATTTAATTTATAGCCGACAACTATATTACAATACTTGGAATAAGAGTAGTGACAAAAATGATTCATCATGTTTACAAGAGAAATTGCTTCATAAATCGAGCTATTCTTCAACATATAGATCGTGGTATTTCTTTTTAAGAAATTAGAATGCATTCTACCATCTGAACTTAGTCTCAGTTTTTCACAACAACTTCGACAACAGGTACGTAGTCAAGGCAAACAAACTATCAATACGAACTGGCATATGATCTAAGAATATGTCAATTGCTAAAATAAATATTTTCAAAGCTATGTATTGAAACCTATGTCAAAACCTAAAATAACATTTATAATAATTTATTTATGTATCTAGCCGCGCAAATGCGCGGGTAACTCCGCTAGTTCCAAAAAAAATTATAGCAAATGGGATATTAGTTTCTTTTTTTGTTTTTATTCTTCACTGATATCTTATACACATTTCATTGGATTTAACATGACATAGTACTAATTTATTTTTAAATTTTTTTAGTATGGCTACTAATTTTTGGATTAAGAATATTTTGTTCCGCAGAAAAAATTTGCGAGTTTTCAAAATTTCTCACATATTTAGTTAATTTTTTTAACCCAGGTACTGACCAGAAAATGAGCAGCAACTCTAAAAATGGAAAACAGGCTGCAATAAATTCCATATGAATTATAAAATGAGTAAAAATTATAAAAATAATAGCAAATGGGCTGTACACGCCATAAATTTTGAGGCTGACTTGTTTACGCAAGGCCTTGTCAGTCAACACACGATTCTAGCAGCAGTGACTATTGGATGTCCATCCAACGGCCGACGTGCTTCTTCAATCTCTGATCTTCCTGCTCCAGCCGCCTAAACTAGCGCCGGTGAGACTGCTTGCTCCCTCCTCTTGTGGCCTGTTGTGATGCCGCGCAGGCTTCCCCAGCCCACCCTACTCCCTCCGCTGGCCTGGCCGCACGCAATCAACTGCCTCCTTATTACGCGAAAAAAATGATTCCTTCCACTGACATCTGGGGCCCACCGGTTGGGAGGCTGACCTGTGGGCCTACTATAAGTTGACGCATACGCAGGGCTTGCCAACTTAGTCAACAAACGATTCTAGTAGCAGTAACCGTTGGATTTGAATCGAACGGTCCTGCCGCTTCTTCAATCGCTGCTCTTCTTGCACCAGCCGCCCAAACCAGCGTCGGAGAGACCGCCTGCTCCTGCCTCCAGTGGCCGGCTGTGTTGCCGTTGAGGCCTCATCGCCCCCTACTACTCCCACCGCTAGCCAGGCCCTGCGGCGACGACGACAGCCTCACATCGCAGCCAAACCAGTGAACCCTCGTACTCCTCTCCGCGTGGGCATCCACTGCCGCGTCTTCCCCGGCTCCGCGTCGTCCCCTTCCTAGGCCTCACCGTCGTCCACCGCCTTGGTGCTCTCGGCGCGGCGTGGTCAATGTGGTCAATGACCGACTTCCATCGGAAGAGTACTATACGTGGAGAGGCTGACAGCTGGGTCCACGGCCACAACCCAGTTTTTTTGTGATTTGCCAAGTAAGTTGCTTTGTCAGGCCTGTTGGGCTGCAAATCTTTCAAGTCGAGGAGAGCTTTCATTCGACTGGTCGAGAAAATGGCCTATCAATAATGAGAAATGGGCTGTATATTTTTAAAACACATCAAACCGACAATTAGTTTCAAATTTCTTTTTTTTAATTTTGAGATTTTAAATTGCATTGATTTTTATGCGTGGACAATTTGTTGGATTTTATATTGATATATATTTATTTTTAAAATCAGTTTGAACGTGACTCGAAATTTCAGGATTAAAAACAGTTCGGACCGCACCGAAATATGCAAAATTTCGTATAATTTTTTAACCGTGGCCACAATATGGGCTGTAATTCTAACAAAAAGAATATGTGCTTCAAAAAAACCTTAAGAATTAGCAAATGGGCTGTAAATTATTAGAAATAATGGCAGATGGGCTGTATGATGTTTTCCACATATTTGAGGCTTTCCTAAAAAAAGGTTGATGCACAAGCAGTGACTGTTGGATGTCCATCCAACGGCCGTCGTGCTTCTTCGATCTCCGCTCTTCCTGCTCCAGCCGCTCAAACAAGCGCCGGCGGGACTGCCTGCTCTCTCCTCCCCGCGGCTGGCTGTGCTACCGCGTAGGCCTCACCGCCCCACCGTACTCCCATCTCTGGCCTAACCATCCCTCTACTCACCCACACCTGCTGTTATTCTCCGGCGACGGCAGACGAACCAGTAAACCCTCGTACAGTCGTACCCCCCTTCGCGTGGGAAACAACTGCCGGGTCTTCCCTGGCTCCGTGTCGTTCCCTTCCTAGGCCTCGCCGTCGTCCACCGCCCTGGTGCTCTCGGTGCGGCCTGGTCAACATGGTCAACGACCGACATGCATCTGAAGTGGATTGTACGTGGAGAGGCTGATAGCTGGGTCCACGGCCGCACGCAAGGAAATGCCGCCTTATTACGCGCAAAATAATGATTCCTCCACCTGACATCTGGGACCCACCGAAAGGGCCTCTGTATTTCGCGAAAAAAAGTTACCGCCGCTGACAGCTCGGACCCACCAGCTATATCTTCACACGGAAGGAAGTGCCTCCTTATTACGCACAAAAAAAATGAATACTCCCCCTGCTAGCTGGGACCCAGTATAGTGGGAGGCTGACTTGTGGGCCTACTAAGTTGATGGGGACGGAGGGCTTTGTCAACTTAGTCAATATGCACGATTATAGCTCCAGTGACCGTACGATGCCCATCCAACGGCCGTAGTGCTTCTTCAACCTCTGGTCTTCTTGCTCCAGCCGCCCAAACCAGCGCCAGTCGTGCCCCGTGCTCCTGCCTCCCGTGGCCGGCTGCGATGCCGCGGAGGCCTCACCGCCCCCTACTACTCCCACCGCTGGCCAGGCCATCCCTCTACTCACCCACACCCCCTGTTATTCTGCGGCGACGGTAGCCTCACACCGCAGCCAAACCAATGAACCCTCGTACTCCTCTCCGCGTGGGCATCCACTGCCGCGTCTTCCCTGGCTCTGCATCGTCCCCTTCCTAGGCCTCACTGTCGTCCACCGCCTTGGTGCTCTCGGCGCGGCGTGGTCAATGTGGTCAACGACCAACTTCCATCGGAAGAGTACTGTACATGGAGAGGCTGATAGCTGGGTCCACGATCGCAATAAGGAAGTGCCTCCTTATTACGCGCAAAATAATTATTCCTTCACCTGAGAGCGGGGACCCACCGGACGGGCCACCGTATTTCACGAAAAAACGTTTCCCCCTGACTGCTGGGACCCACCAGCTACATCTTCGCACGCAAGGAAGTGCGTCCGGGTAAAAAAAAATGATTCGCCCCCTGACTGCTGGGACCCACCAGCTACATCTTCGCACGCAAGGAAGTGCCTGACAGTCGGGACCCACCTGGTCGAAACTTACGTAGCGTTGTCATTCTGGTCGTGAACGTGTACGTACATACTGGTCGATGTAGAGGCACACACGTGTCATAGTAGAGGTGCACACGTAGCATGTACACATATGTACAACGGCCAGGGTGCAAGAAAGTAAATACAGCCATGTACGTACATACGTGCGGGATCTCGAATGCCTACTCGCGCATACATATGGCCAGGGCTCGTGTACATGGCTGTGTCGGAACGGAGAAACAGCTCCGTCGTCATGTTCTTAGGGAGCCAACCGGCTGGGTCGGAACGGAATGTGTCGTCGTGTTCATCGGGAGGGCTTGGACGAAACAGCCGATGGAAACGAGGCCTGGCATACCGTAGAATGGAGGAAACGGCCTTGTGTTCGACCGGCCACGGTCGAAACGGGATCCTGTTCATCGGGAGGGGTCTGGTGTACCGCAAAACGGAGCAAACGGACCTCCTACGGTCGAAACGGGGGTCCTGTTGATCGGGAGGGGTGTGGCATACCGCAAAATGGAGGAAACAGACTTGTGTTGGAGCGCTAGGTCGAAACGGGGGTCCTGTTCATCGGGAGGGGTCTGGCGTACCGCAAAACGGGACTCCACGAGATACTGTTCATCTCCACCGTCGACCCCCTCCAGCCTCCACGGGCTACAGTTCATCCACCGTCGACCTCCTCCATCCTCCACCTGCGACTGTTCGTCCACGGGCTCCTGTTCATCGAGCCCTCTCCACGGGCTCCTGTTCAACCACCCCTTCACGGGCTACTATTCATCCAGCCCTCCACCATCTACTGTTCATCCTGCCCTCCACGGGGTGGTCCTGTTCATCCAGGCCTCCACGGGGTCCTGTTCATCCAGCCCCAACCGGCTTGATCGATCGGGGTCCTGTTCATCCAGAGGCAACACCACGGGGTCCTGTTCATCCACCCCACCGGGAACTGTTCATCCAAACCCCCCCAGCAACGCTCACTGTTCATCCAGAGGCAACACCACGGGGTCCTGTTCATCCACCCCCACCGGGAACTATTCATCCAACCCCCCCGGCAACGCTCACTGTTCATCCAGAGGCAGCATCGACCGGCTTCAGTTAGCAGCAGTAGCGAAGGAATCGCTTGATCAGGTTCAGTTAACAGCCATCGATCGATCGCTCGGGTTCAGTAACGCGTAGCCTGCAGTGCAATCGCTCGGGTTCAGTTAGAGCCCAACGCCTCGCTCGGGTTCAGTTAGAGCCCAACGCCTCGCACCCACGCGCGTGCGTGTACGAGAGAAACATGCATCGCTCGTCCCCGACCACGCACCGTAACCGAGAACACCCCAATATTTTCCTCGCCCTCGCTTCTACCACGGTTTTTTCCGTCATGGACGGACCAAAGAATGTCATGCAGCTGCGTCTCCGGCCCGCCCAGGACGAAAAGCCCATTTCCTGTCATGATTTTTTGTCATACAAGTAGGACCCCACCACATCTATGATGATGACGGGTTTTGTCACAATTATCATCATAGAAGTGTAATAAGTATGATAGAAAAAAATTCGTTCGGCCCAAAATGTCACGGATGTGTCTTTTTTTGTAGTGTTTGCTGCATCACCCTTTCCTCTTCAAGGAAAAAACCAACGCAGTGCTCAAGAGGTAGCAGCCCCCACATGATCCTGGCGGAATCGCCATGACCCCGCTACACCGCCTCCCCATTGGCGCCGCCACGTGTGACCTCGCCAAGCCACCCCGCGAACCCCTACAAGCCATGCCACTTCGGCGACCCCGACTGCTAACTGTGCGTCTGTTCTTCCAACTATCGCTTCAGCTCCTGTTCATGGGGAGTGTCGTGGACTTAACACGGCAGATGCCCTAGCAAAAGGACTTAGGTGTGGAGCCATCACAACTAGGTTAGCTTCAAGAGGTTAAACAGGACAAAGGACAAAGAGAATTTACCCAGGTTCGGCCCCTCTCAATGAGGTAAAAGCCTACTCTTGCTTTAGGTTGTATTGCTTGGGTTTCAATTACCAGGGAGCGAATACGCCTGACCTAGTTCTCGATGAGTTGTTTCTTGAGTTAACCCACCGTCGGGTCACCCCTTTATATAAAGGTTAATACCTGGTGGCTTATGGAATCACGGCCGGCTCATACAAATGTGTCCGACTCGGTATCTAACTAAGCTTGCCTTACAATACAAGTTTAAACATATGGCAGCTCACACCCGTGGGCCTCAAGTCATCCCCGGGTCTTGGGCCTTCAATAAGCTCGCTCTACGAACCCCCATCTTCATATATTCTTGGGCCTCTTCATCTTAAGCCTCCAGTCGCATGACCCGGCCCCTCCTGGCCGGTCATTCGCAGTAGTTATATCCCGAACATTAGGCCCCAAGTTGATTTCAACTTGTTCACATCAATCTTCAACACTTGTCTTTAGCAGGGTCTTCCATCGTCGACTTTCATGAACTTGTTATAAACCGCCATGACGTCAGCTCACAAAACCATGGTAACCCGCCATGACATCAGGCGCATTAATTACACGCAAACCCAAAATATCTCAACAGATTTTTTAATGAACCTCCGAAAATCGAGGCGCCCTTATAGCCATATAATCATTTTTTGGCCTCCTCGATTCCCGTGCATGCCATCTATCCACTGCCTTATAAATAGGGACGGGGGTCCTTCTTTTTCATTTTTTACCCTGCCCCCTCATCTTCCTCTTCCTCCTCATGATGCCCTAGCAAGCCCGAGCTCCACTGCCACCGTGTTCCTCTAGCGTCCTCAACTCTGGCCACTACATCAACCTGAGCAGAACAGAAATTAGCGGCGCGCCTTCGCTGTTGATCAACATCTGTAAGTACTCCTTTTTTCCCATAACAGATCTGCATTAGGGTTTTGTTGTTCGTCGGTGTTCTTCACTGTTCTTCATTCCTCCCTTCCCAAACATGTGGTTTGATTTGGACATAATACTGAAGTTGTGCGGTAGCCATTGTAGCATCCCTTTCCAATCGCAAGTAATACCTTCTCTGAACAAAATCCCATCTGAGCATATGAGTTCTTCTGCTGCCGCCACCATAGAACCAATCTGCAGAACTTGTTTGTCCATCACTTAGCAAAAATCCACGTATAAACCTGTAAATTTTATAGACGACTCATAGGAAACGTTGTACTGAAAACATATAGGCGGCGTATGTGATAGCTGTAGCCCACCATATAGCATTAGTCCCCTTGTTAAGCCGCTAATATATGTTCTACGTCCGTATAACCCGATACTGTCTTCCGGCTTAATCATGTCGATCTTGATAGCTCTTATTTTTTGATTACTGGCTGGCTTAACAGCACAATCCTTTACCCGACAATATTTTCCTTTTTAGTCAATAAATGTCTAAAGCCAAGACCGTCACCTCATGCAACTAGGTCATCTCCCGGGTTACCGAGGAAACATTGAACGAGTATGTCCAAACGGGCATCTTAGCAAAAAAAGAGGTCATCCATTGGAGGGTCCCAGGCATAGAAACCCCTCCCGAGAACAAGGAAGGTGAATTGATTGTCTTTACTGATCATCTTCTTCGAGGTTTTACCCCACCCCGCTCAAAATTCTTCCGTGATGTGTTGCATTTTTTCAAGCTCCATCCTCAAGATATCGGGCCCAATTCCATTTCAAACATCTGCAACTTTCAAGTGTTTTGCAAATTATACCTTCAACAGGAGCCCACTGTAGAATTTTTCAAAGAATTTTATTATTTAAACCGGCAGACGTAATTCATAGATGGGCTTAGTCTAGAGTTAGGTGGCATTTGGATTCAGAGGCGCAAAGAAGCCACCTTCCCCGCCGCCAAACTACCCAGTCATCCTAAGGACTGGAACCAAACTTGGTTTTACTCCCAAGATACTTCTCCAAAAGGGGAAAATCCTCTGTCGGGTTACCATGAAAACCGGCTTAGCAACAGGCACCCTCTTCTAGAATGGATTAGCACAGAAGAACGGGCCACATATATGCCCGTCTTTTCAAAGATCAGAGCCTTAATGGCTAACGGTTTGACTGGAATCGACCTATAGTCCGATGCTGGGTTGCATGGAGATTTCTACCCTTAAGCTGCCGATCCGGCTTAATGTGCGAGTACACTGGAGATGTCAAAGATCCCCAACGCCACTGCCACATAGAGCTAACTAATGAAGACATCAATGACATGACCAAATCCCTGCTGAACGAGATCTTGGCATATTGTAGCAAAACAGGGTTAAATCCTTTCTGTGTTCTCAACAAGCCGCCAGCTGTAAGTATTTAAACCATCTCCAACTTAATCATCTTCCCTTGAATTATTTTCTTAGCCATGTGATTGCTGCAGGCCGACTCTTATTTCTGGAAGAAGAAACTTTAGGACAAACCGTCAAAGAAGACCCGGACAATGAATACGGCTCCTAAAAAGCCTGCCAAGAAGAAGACCAACCCCTTCGAGTTATTTGACTTGGATGATAATGATGAGTCGGAGGTAAAACTTGACTCCCTTGGCTAATTTTTTTTACATCTTATTGATAATGATCATTATCAGGATGATGCAGAAGCCAGCCATGCAGATGATGAAGAGGTAATTATTCTCTCCTCCGGCTCAGAACATTTTCCAAGGCAGAAAGTTCGACAAGCGAGCCGGAAAGTAAGGTTTCTCACCCTTTAGCTTATCTGGATCCCAACTTTCTTTTGAAGAACCAGCAGCATGAAGCTTGCCGCACAACCCAGAACAACGGTAGTGGGATTCTCTCCTCCAGCTTACCCAACACACCGGCCCCTCGCAAGCGCCGTCCAAAGGTTTCACAGATTTCCGACTTAGCTTTTCCCTAGGCTGGTCATTTTCGACAACCTCTTAACCCTTCTGATTCAAACTATTAGGGAACCTCTCACTCTTCATCTAGTGATTCCACTGGGACTCAGGTTCCTCTATTCAAGACTGTTCCTGGGTGAGCACACTTAAGCCTGCTTGCTTTAACACCTTACTCAATTGGTATACTAATCTCATCATGTGTTTTACTTTCAGTGCTATGGCCAAACCCAACAAGAAGTTGAAGGTTAATAAACCGGCGGAAGATCCCAAGGTTGCTAACCCGGAGAAGCAGACAATCTCCAAGTCTTTGCATCAAACTTCGGAAGCAGCCATGAATGATCCGCCACCAGAGGAGCACCATGTCACCATGGACTCCATGAATTGACCTGGAGAATGCTAAGCCACCTAGTTCTGCTCAGTCGGCTCAGGAGGCTGAAGATATAATGATTACTGGGATGGCTTATATAGCACCAGGCAACCCCACCGTCTTATTCAAGCACAACGCCAAAGAAGAATTTTCCGCTGTTGATAAAGGCAAGTGGAAATTGGACTTGGAAAGCTATGCTCACTTCAGTACTCAAGAGATTCATTCAGGTTATCTAAACTACCTTCACACCAGCCGTGACTTTGAGGCCGGCCTGGTCAACCTCATGAAGGAGCGTTTTGTGTTAATCACCACAATCTTTTCCATATAAGTATATCTCTGCCAGCCGCCAAGTCTACTGGATATGATAGAATTGAATATGTCGTAGACTTTAGATAGCCTCATCAATCTTGTCATAGCATGTTGTAGGTGCAGAATCAAAACGAGTAGCCCCCAAGGGCCGGCTTAAGCTGCATAGCTGAAACCGGGACTTTAAATTGTAGTTCTTAACTTCGCACATGTAGCTCCCAAGGGCCGGCTTAAACTAACGAGTTAAGCCGGGACTTCAAATAGTAGTGCTCAATTTGGCAACTGTAGCCCCCAAGGGCCGGCTTAATCAGCATGTCTAAGCCGGGACTTTTCACCATAATTATGAATAAAATCCAAATATGTAGCCCCATGAACCGGTTTTAATCATATAAATTTATCTGGTTCATCATAGAATTGTCTTCAAAAAGAGCAATATGCATTAGCCCCCAAGTGCCAAGTAAAATACTTGTATTATGCTTGGGATTTTAAATTAAATGATCCTCATAATGTCATACTGCCTTCCTTTTTGTGTGACAGACTGAATTGAACATGAAGGAATCTCAAGTCACTGATCTGAGGCGGAACATCCAAAACCAGAGAAGATATTGAACAGTTGAAAAGGGACTTCGACACTGAAAGAACTGGCTGGGAGGCCGAGAAGACAACTCTATTAAAAAGAGTAGAAGATGTTGAGGCTGCTCCTAAGCCGATGACTCATGAGTTATCCGGCTTAAAGCAGCAAATCAATAACATGACAGCTGCCATCTTCGGTAAGTAACAAAATACGTCCACTTGTATCATCAGTGTATCACAATCATTTGGCCAGTTTACCAATATCTTTGTTGATGCAGGCTCCAGAAGCTCCAAGCTGGGTCAAGACATGCGCACAAGGCTTAAAGCTGTATATACCCTTGTGGAGCAGCTGTACACTGGTGCTCAACGGGCTATTTCTGCTGTCTCCCATGAGAAACAACCACCTTCCCTCATCAAGGGAGTGTTAGAAAAGTTGTTCGTGCTGCCACAAAGGGTTGAAGAGTTAAAGCGATCAGCCACCAGAGCCGGTGCCATCACCGCACTGAGCCGGGCAAAGGCATGGCAAGCAGAACTTGACCCGGAAGAGCTAGCCACCGATTTCCCTAGCTTAAAAGAAGATGGGTCTCCCTTCAGCGCCGACGACTTCACCAGTATAGTAAGGGAGATGCGTCCTTTGGCAAGCAAATTGGCTAAGGAAACTGATCTCTCCAAGTATCATCCGGTTTATGATGCTAAAAACGCTAAAGTGAAGGCGCCGGTTCATGAAACCGTGGACCTTATCCCAGAAACACGTAAGCATACCTTCGCTCCTGATATTGACACGTCAAGCCTTATAGATGATGAAGTTGTATTTAGAGCTTTGACTGGGATCAACTGGGCCACATTTGACTTCCAGCCAATGGGTGAACAAGAAGATAAAGAACCGGTGCAAGAAGACCCGAAACCTTCAACACGCCAAGACCAGGGCCAGTGAACCACGTCCCAGCTCTTGACCTGCCACATAGCAATTGTGCGCAGCAAAAACACTGATTCTTTTGGGTCATATGACGCCTTGTAATAGGCTAGTTGAAAACCATGTTCTGCCATGCCATCGTGCATCTTTATCTTTCGTAACAATTTTAAACAGCTGACCTTGATATGGAAAAATCTGTCGTTTCTGCTCATAACATTATCAGTCAGACGAATCATATTCATCATACTTCCTGCACAGAAGTAGATAACATATGCCCTGGCGATTTACCCCAGGGCGGGTCATGATGTCCAATATAAAAGCCGCTGGTGACTGTATAGTCCATAACCAGGGCGGGTTATCAAAACCTCGAATATTCATAGAACAAATAAGATACCTATTATATTTGTTCATACTGCCGGCTTACCACGCCATATGCAGCAAGGGTAATAGCCTAGAAAATTTTAGGGTGCAGAGCTCCAAGTGCATAATGGAAGCATACTGGCGACTTATCGTCCAAAGCCAGGCCGGGTTTATCAAAACCTCGGATACGGTCAAATATGATCCATAAGGATTAAGGCTACATGGCCTGAATCGTTTTAAACCATATGTCAATATGGTACAAGAAATATGAACTCAAATAATGTTCAAATGAAACAACAAACCAGAAAAAAAGCTTTCATGGGCTGCCAAACCTCAATATCAAGTGTCATTCAAGGGCCGCACAACCACTGAGTTAATCCTTTATTCAAACCTGTAAGCCGGGCCTCACATGACCAACCTCCATTTTAACTTTGACAAGTTGAGGGTCTTTAAAAGATTGACTGTCGAGAGTATGGCGGGTCATTCTAGGATTACCTGGTCGGAGTGGCAGACATAGAAAGGAAGGATAACCCAGAGTTTTGGTGAATACACCTGGCGTCAAAGCCAATCAAAAGGGTAAATATACAGCTATGTTCATTGAACAGGAAGCCCCCAAGCAATCTATTTACAAGCCTCAAGGCAGGTTACCTATGTTTGAACTGCACATTGTAGCAAGTTCTCTTTGGTAACCGTTTAACTTAGGCAGAAAGCCCCCAAGTCATTTCAAAAAGGCGTATAAGCCTTATCAAAGGGTAGTCATAGCTATGCTTAGTGAGCAGGAAACCCCCTTGTATATTTGTAATAAGGCGTGCAAGCCGGATCAAGAGGGTAGTCATGGCTATGCTCAATGAGTAGGAAGCCCCCAAGTGATCTTATGAATTGGCAATAAAGACTCAGATACTCAGAAATGAAACGACAGATGCCCTGAATTATCAGGGATGCCGGCTTTGTTACACTAATCATAATATATACATTGATAGAAGTATGTACATCACAAGAGCCGGTGGCTCAGGCGTAATAAGGCCGAAGATGAGCAATATTCCACGGCCGATGGGTCTCCTCCTCCGACGTGCGTGAGTCCTTGTGGTCTCGAACATTGATGAGGTAGTATGATCCGTTGTTCAGATTTTTGCTGACCACAAAAGTATGTTCCCAAGGTGGGGATAACTTATGCATATCTGTTTGATCCTGGATGAGCCGGAGCACGAAGTCACCTTCTTGAAAGGTCCAGATTTTAACTCGGTGACTATGATATCGTTGTAGATCTTGCTGGTAGATTGCTGAACGAGCCGCCGCAAGGTCACGCTCCTCATCTAGGAGGTTAAGAGCATCCTGTCGTGCCTTTTCATTATCAGCTTCAACATAAGCCGCCACGCAGGGCGAGTCATGACGGATATCTCTGGGAAGAACCGCTTCCGCTCCGTAAACCATGAAGAAAGGCGTATAACCCGTGGATTTGTTTGGGGTAGTATTAATACTCCAAAGCTCTGAAGGTAACTCCTCAACCCAACAACCCGACGTCCTCTACAAAGGGACCATAATACGAGGTTTTATGCCTCTCAAGATTTCTTGATTGGCTCTTTCAGCTTGACCATTGGACTGGGGGTGAGCCACAGATGAAACATCAAGATGAATATGTTCACATTTACAAAATTATTTCATAGCACCTTTTGATGTCTACTACACAACCTTCTTCTTGTAGACGTTGTTGGGCCTGCAAGTGCACAGGTTTGTAGGACAGTAGCAAATTTCCCTCAAGTGGATGACCTAAGGTTTATCAATCCGCGAGAGGCGTAGGAGGAAGATGGTCTCTCTCAAACAACCCTGCAACCAAATAACAAAAAGTCTCTTGTGTCCCCAACACACCCAATACAATGGTAAATTGTATAGGTGCACTAGTTCGGCGAAGAGATGGTGATACAAGTGCAATATGGATGGTAGATATAGGTTTTTGTAATCTGAAAATATAAAAACAGCAAGGTAACAAGCGGTAAAAGTGAGCGTAAACGGTATTGCAATGATAGGAAACAAGGCCTAGGGTTCATACTTTCACTAGTGTAAGTTCTCTCAACAATAATAACATAGATAGATCATATAACAAGCCCTCAACATGCAACAAAGGGTCACTCCACAGCCACTAATAGCGGAGAACAAACGTAGAGATTATGGTAGGGTACGAAACCACCTCAAAGTTATTCTTTCAAATCAATCCGTTGGGCTATTCCTATAAGTGTCACAAACAACCCTGGAGTTTTTACTAGAATAATACCTTAAGATACAAATCAACCAAAACCCTAATGTCACCTAGATACTCCATTGTCACCTCAAGTATCCGTGGGTATGATTATATGATATGCATCACAAAATCTCAGATTCATCCAACCAACATAAAAGTACTTCAAATAGTGCCCCAAAGTTTCTACCGGAGAATCAAGAAAACGTGTGCCAACCCCTATGCATAGGTTCCCAATGTCACGAAACCCGCAAGTTGATCACCAAGACATACATCAAGTGTTCTCATAAAGAGTCAATCCGATAAGATAACTTCAAAGGGGAAACTCAATTCATCACAAGAGAGTAGAGGGGGAGAAACATCATAAGGTCCAACTACAATAGCAAAGCTCGGGATACATCAAGATCGTGCCATAGAGGGAACACGCGAGAGAACACGAGAGAGAGATCAAACACATAGCTACTGGTACATACCCTCAGCCCCGAGGGTGAACTACTCCCTCCTCGTCATGGATAGCGCCGGGATGATGAAGATGGCCACCGGAGATGGATCCCCCCTCCGGCAGGGTACCAGAAAGGGGTCCCAATTGGTTTTTGGTGTTTTTGGAGGCTTGCGGCGGCGGAACTCCCGATCTAGGTTCTGTTCTGGAAGTTTTAGGGTGCGTAGGTATATATGGGTGAAAGGAGTACGTCGGTGGAGCTACGGGGGCCCCATGAGGCAGGGGGCCGCGCCCAGGGGGGAGGGCGCACCCCCACCCTCGTGAGCACCTCCCGTATCTTCTGACGTGGAGTCCAAGTCCATCAGATGGGTTTCCTTCCAAAAATAACTTCTCCAGTTGATTTCGTTCCGTTTTGACTCCGTCTGATATTCCTTTTCCTCAAAATAATGAAATAGGCATAAAACAGCAAATCTGGGCTGGGCCTCCGGTTAATAGGTTAGTCCCAAAAATAATATAAAAGTGTATAATAAAGCCCATAATCATTCAAAACACATAGTAATATAGCATGGATGCTTCATAAATTATAGATACGTTGGAGATGTATCACCTTTACATAGATTAGTGCCATTATCAGTTATGATGCTGTGAGGGTAGCCAAAACGAAAAATCACCTTTTTGATGAATTGAACCATCGTTGCCGCGTCACACTTGCTGACCGGCTCTGCTTCAACCCACTTTGTGAATTTGTCAACTGCCACTAAGAGGTGAGTCTTTTTGTCCTTGGATCTTTTAAAAGGCCCGACCATATCTAGCCTCCAGTCTGTAAACGACAAAGTAATTGGAATCATCCTCAATTCTTGAGCCGACACGTGAGCTCGTCTGGAAAATTTCTGACAGCCATCACATTTGCTAACTAGATCCTATGCATCAGCATGAGCCATCAGCCAATAGAACCCATAACGAAAAGCTTTAGCCACGAGAGACTTAGAACCGGCATGATGGCCACAATCTCCTTCATGAATCTCTCGTAGAATCTCACGGCCTTCCTCAGGAGATATACAACGCTGAAACACCCCTGTGACACTGCATCGATGCAACTCACCCTTGACAATGGTCATTGACTTAGACCACCGGGTTATCTGTCTGGCCAGAGTTTCATCTTCAGGTAATTCACTTGGGTCATATAAGCCAAATACGGGAATGTCCAAGCAGGAATAACATGGAGAGCCACCACCAACTGTGCCTCCGGGTCAGTGATAGTAAGATCCTCCTCCGTAGGAAATTTAACTGAAGGCTTATTCAAAATATGAAGGAAAACATTAGGAGGTACCGACTTACACTGGGATTCGAGCTGGCTTAAAGCATCAGCTGCCTCATTTTTCCGGGGATCAATGTGTTCCACTTGATAACCTTTGAAATGACTAGCAATAGCATCAACCTGTCGGCGATAAACCGCCATGAGTGGGTCTTTGGATTCCCAAGTTCCTGAAACTTGCTGAGCCACCAAATCTCTTTAGCCATCCGAAGACCATGGAGCAAGGCCTCATACTCAGTTGTGTTGTTAGTACAAGGGAACATCAACCTTAAAACATAACAAAATTTATCACCTCGTGGGGAAGTAACAATAATTCCAGCCCCTGAGCCTTCCATGATGCTATCTTAGTTTCCACACACATAAAAGCAAATGCTAAAGGGCCAACACATGGCCGTGAAAAGAATAAACAATATTTCATCAATTAATTTCAGAATATAAGGTGTATTGGTTTCTGTATAAGTCATACTTATGTATGTTTGATCGAGTTATAAAACAAAATATCAACATCTACAATAAAAAAATAAAATATGAAAATACTTATCATGATGGATCAATGATAAAAATATGGTATTGTAGATGTCGATACATATTTTCTAAAACATGGTCAAACAAGCACACATATGACTTTTTGAAAACTAACACACCTTATATTTTTAAATGGAGGGAGTATATAATAAAATTCTAGCCGCGGAAATGCGCGGGTTGACCCGCTAGTTTTACCTATAATTGAGCAAGAATCTGCTAAAGGCTAACACGCAGTTTATTTCGTATGGAAGAATCCGTTCAACAGACGGAGTAAGCAGCACTCTGTGAAGGCTACGGGATCGCTAGATCCTGAAGAGCCCCGTGCCTTCACAGATGATGACAGCCATGATGAATCCTTTCGAAAGCAGCAACAAGTAAGTGTGGTTGAATCAACGCCACACTACTAGGGAAAACCTTACCAGTAGCGCTGGTTTTTGAGCTACCAGTAGCGCGGGCGCCAGCGCTACTGCTATGGCGCTACAACTATTTTGTAGCAGTAGCACTTGTTTAGGCCAGCACTACTGGTAAGTTCAGATACGAGTAGCGCGACACCGGAAAGCGCTACTGGTAAATGAGCGCTGCTGGTAATATTTTGGCCCACGCCATTGCTTAAATTTATATTTTTTCGCATTTTGGCGATGTACATGTTTAAACAGATATATCTTTTATACAATAACAACTCGTCATGAACTAGTCTGTTTAAATAGCATATTCATTACCACTTGTCATCACCACCAAACAATGTTTGTCAATGAGACATCATATAACAAGTTGGTCACTAGTCATAATCACAACTCCTCCTCATCATCATCAACTCTAACACACTGTAGCACATAATAACACATTCTAGCTACGACCTACTCCTCTCATAGGACCTACTCTACCCTCTCTCAGGTAAAATATCATAAAACAAGATAGACATTGACTCTCCATTAAGGAAAATGGACTCTCCATAATAAAGAACGGAGATCATCCTGTCTCCAAGTCTTGGCCTACACACAATGTTGCTTCCAAGTAGCTCTCTACGATGGTCGAAACATTTTTTGAAATCATTTATTATTATGGCTTCCTTACTTTTAGAAATCCGGTATGGACAGGAGTAATGTGGATACTGCGGCTGACCTGGCCGTGGTGGCTATAAGCTCATAACATCAATGCGACCTCTCGGCAACATCAGATGAGGCACACAATCCATCGGTATTTTCTGTTCAAAAACATAGTAATAACTTTGTAGTTAGCAATGTAGTTTAGTTTTAGAAAAATTTATGCAAAAGATGCATGGATGTCGTAATAGTAGAAAATCTTACCATGCTATCTCCATTGATGTTACCGTAGTTCAACACGTGCACTAGTGGCACGTATTGACCATAATGTGGAGGAGATTGATAATAGCTATTGTAATTCTCAAGATCAGTAAAAAATGCGATAAGACCATCTTTCTCCTTATAAGTTAATTGTGCTTCATCATTGTAGTAGTAGGTTCTGTCTACCATCTTCCGTACATTTTTCGAAGAATGAAAATAAGATGCCAATGGAAATAAGTTGTCAACTATTTTGAAATAAACAATATAAATTACTTAATAAATATGTTTGAGAAACTCACACAACGGTAGAACTGGAAGCGTGTCAACAAGGACCCAAATGGTCATATTATTTTCGTCGATGTCAAGATCACCAAGATCAAAGGTGAGAAGCATACCCTCATGAAAATCATACGCCTTGCAAAGTGCTTCCCAATTCAGGCAACCAAAATTGAATGAGTTCACAGAATTGTATAGATTTACAGCAAAATCATAACCATGGTGGGTCCTTAGTTGAATTATCTTTGTCTCCATGCTTTCATGATCTTCAAAACCCATCTTCTCCAAGACATAGCGTCTTGCATGGCAGGGGATAAGCTAGTCGAATTGTAAAGACGGAAATTACACGTTGAAGAAGCAAAGAAGTCGTGCAAAAAATAACAAAAAACACTTGTCGACGTTGCGTACCGTTTCAACATCGAAGGTCTCTTGGAGCTTGATGCTGAAGCGCCGACCTTCTACCAGGTGAGGCCTGTCGCACAGACCGCTCTCATCTTCGCAGTACTCGCACATAGCGAATTCCCTTTCGTTGTGAGACATTTCTTAATAGGTAATTAATGATCCATCATCCAATACATATATAGTAGTTTGTAGCAAAGATCATCATATAACAACTAAAACACCTAAAATTTGTAGTTTGTAGTAGTTTGTAGCAAAGATCATCATCGAACCTAGTTTGTAGCAAATATCATCATATAATCCATCATTGAATACATATATAGTAGTTTGTAGCACAGACCGCGCTCATCTTTTGCATTCAATAAGCAAATAACTAATAGGTAATTAATAATCCATCATCGAATACATATATAGTAGTTTGTAGCAAAGATCATCATATAATATAACTAATACATCTCGAATAATAGCTCCTCTAGGTTCAGTGGGCCGCGGTGGACACCCAAAGAGAAGGAACCATCACAGGATCATAGCTCCAGTGAGATCCTTGAAGAATCTGCCAGGTATTGGAGAACTTGCCGTCCGCCAACGCAACCATGTAGCGCTGGACGTGTGCATCCTCCTCCGTGACACGATGCTGTACCACCTGCGCGGGGGACTCAAGCCTCTGCACCGATGCAGGCCCACGTGACCGCCACCAAAGACGCTCCGGGTCGACGACGGGCTGGCTCCTCACTAAGCTGCGCTCACCAGAAGGTAGCACAACCCAGTACCAGCCCGGCGGAGCCTAGTCCCGGACATGGCCCCTCTGCTCAAGCAGGAATCCTCCGCCGAGTCGACGACGAGGATGTGGGATAAGCATCGTCGACGTCGAGAACAATATGCTTAATTATGAAAACAAAATTAATCTATATCTATACCTATATATATATATATATATAATATATATATATATATCTATACCTACTAATAAAGCAAGGTGCGTTTCTCTGATTTTTTCATCCGTTCACCGCCGAAAAGTTTTTTTCCCTATCTGAGGTGGTAATAAATTCTTATGCGTTCGTCTGCAAATTTTTTTTTCCAGATTTTCATACGTGGGCCACGCGCTGTGGACCAGCGAAGCCCGCCCACTTATTTTCGGCCCACGCAGCTGGGAAAATTCTATTTTCCGTATGGGGCGACAAATAGTCGGAGTTTCGCACAAGACGACCGATAATGGGTTGGCGCCGTTTTCTTTGTTTCTGTGTTGTACTTCTATTTTTATTCTCCTTCCCTATCTCTTTTTTCCCTTCCAAGTTTAGTTTTTTCATATAATTTATTTCATAAATTCAAAATTCTCAAAAAAATGTTCAGAATTTTTTTACAAATCAAATTATAGAAAAGGTTTGGAATTCCAACATTTTGTTACTATTTTGAAAAATTTGCAGAACTTGAAAAAGTTTCCCATTTTCGCAAAAACTTTTGTTGTTTTTCAAAATTGTTCGAGATTTCTAAAATGAAAATCGAATTTTAAAAAATGCTCCAAATTGGAAAAATATTCTTGTTTTAGTCAAATTTCACAATTCAAAATAATGTTAAAAGGTACACATTTTCGAAAATCTTATGAATTTTGAACACATGTTCCCGTGCTAAAACAATGTTCACAAATTCAAATAATGGTCATGTTTTTATAAAAAAAATTGGTGTTTTAAAAGAATGTTTGTGAATATCAAAAGATTTCATGTTTCAAATTTTGTTTGCGTTTTTCTAAAATTCAAAATAATGTTAAAATATACACCTTTTCGAAAAATGTTATGAATTTTCAACACATGTTCCCGTGCTAAAAAAATGTTCACAAATTCAAATAATGTTCATGTTTTTATAAAAAAATTGGTGTTTTCAAAAAATCTTTGTGAATTTTAAAAGATGTTCATGTTTCAAATTTTGTTCACGTTTTTTTAAAGTGTATATAATTTTCCAAAAACTGTTCAGGATTTAGAAAAGGGTTCATATTTCCTAATTCAGAAACTTCATACCTTCAAATCTCCTGGATTGAAAGGAAAAGTAGATTGAATAATTCATGGGCCTTCTCTGACGTACGATGATGTAATAAAACTCTTAAATGCCCTCGATCAATGAATGGAAAAGTAGCGGATTGATTACTTCACACCCGATGAAACCGAGAAGCTAAATATTCTTTTTTCACGTGCACACAGGGTTTTGCTTGCACATATAATTCTCACTAATTTTAAATGCATGCTATTTTTTCTCCCGTTGCAACGCACGTGCATATGTGCTAATATATACTAATAAAGCAAGATGCATTTCTCCGATTTTTTCATCCGTTCACCGTCAAAATAGTTTTTTTCTATCCAATGTGGTACAAAACTTTTGTATGTCTGTCTTTTCTTTTTGAGACAATTTTGTATGTCTGTGTGTTAGCAAAGGAAAAACGATTTGTGCAGAATTACGTACATGGCCGCGCGCCCTATTGCCCAGTAGAGTCAGCCCATGTTTTTTCTGCCCACGCAGCAATCAAAATCCTATTTCCCGCACACTACGCCAAATACTTCGAGGTACACACATGGCGCCCAAGACTGGGCCGCCAATTTTTTCTTGTGTCGTGTTTCAATTTTTCCTTTTCTGTTTCTTTCTCTTTTATTTCCTTTTTTATCATTCAAAGTCTATTTTTTTTAACTTTTTATGAAATTAAAAATTTTCAAAAAATGTTTGTACTTTCAATTTTTATTCAAAATTTTGTAAAAAGTTATGAATTACAAAAATGTTAGCATTTTTTGTTCCAATTATTTTAAGAAAAATCAAAATTTATTCCCATCTTTCAGAAAATGTTTATATTTTTCACAATTGTCCAAGATTTTAAAATTGTCCCAAATTTGGAAAATATTCTTGTTTTAGCGATATGTTCAAAAATTGAAAATAATATTTGCACTAAGGAAACACATTTTCTAAAATTCCTCTGAATGTTCAAAACATGTTCGCATTTTATAAAAGTGTTCACAACTTAAAAATGTTCATATTTTTATAAAAGGTTCATGTTTTTAAGAAATGTATGTCAAATTCAAGAAACCTTCCGTTCAATTCTTTTGTTCTTATTTTTTTTTGCAAAAATGTATGGAACTTTATAAAATTGTTCACATTGCCAAGTATATTCGGTAGTTCATGTTACGAACTCCAAAATTTTGTTCCTATTTCGAAAATGTTTGCACTCTTAAATTTTTTCCCATTCCAATTTTTTTTCAAAATTTTAAAAACTATTCCCATTTTATAAAAAAGTGATTGGGGTTTTCAAATTTGTTCAAGATTTAGAAAATATTACAAATTCATAAATTATTCTTGTTTTGTGATATGTTCAAAAATAAAATATACTTTTTGCATGAAGAAACACATTTTCTAAATTTCTTCTAAATGTTCAAAACATGTTCCCATTTCCAAACACTGTTCACAAATTCAAAAAACGTTCGTATTTTTATAAAAGGTTCATGCTTTTAAGAAATATTTCTGAATTACAAAAAAAATCGTTCAAATTTTTTGTTTGTGTTTTTAAAATGTATGGAATTTCAGAAAATGTTCGTAATTTGGAAAATTGTTCACGTTGCCAAGTATATTTGGCAGTTCATAGTTATCATTTTCTTAAAGTTCAAAAAAATAAATAATAATGTTTCAAATCTGACGTTGCATTAGATTCTTAAATATTCACGCTGACCATTGGTTAGCAGGACGTGTTTGTTTGAGTGGCTAGCAACATGTGATTGGGTCTTTGAGGTGATGAGTTCGATCACTCCCATACTGGGCCTGCTCCGCATCCGGCATATCGAGCTAGGTCGGCTTGTTCAGAATAATAGACGCCATAAATTATTGACGGTGGTAGCTTGCATGTGCCAATAAAAGAGAATATGCTGGTTAATTATAATTGAAATAAATTGCGGGCACGTGCCAATAAAAAAGAATATACTGGTTTGACTCTAATTAAAGGGCGTCATGTTGAACTAGAGAATACGGACATGTGGAGGTATTGATCCATTCTTATATTGAGCTAGAGGCATGTAATTTTATTATCCCATTACAAAGCACGTGCATGTGTGCTAGTAAACACTTAGCAAAATTCGGCATGGCCTTTGCAAAAAGCAGGACATATCGAGCGCCTGAAATTTGCCAGAACGTAAACGAATCGACATTTCTGGCAAAACATAGGCCACTCGGAAAAATATGACATGTCCAAAATGTGACATGTTCAAAATATGACATGTCCACTTCAAATTTGCATATAACAGGAAAAATTACTTTAACTAAAAAAATAACAACAATTGCTTTAACTAAAAAAATACCTAAAATTTTGTTAACTACACCTAAAACAACTAAAACACCTAAAATTCAGTTAACTACACCTAAAACAACCAAAACACCTAAAATTCTGTTAAATACACCTAAAACACCTAAATTCTATTAACTACACCTAATTAAAAACCTAGCTAAATTTCTGTCCTAACTTTAAAACCTAGCTAAATTTAAAAACCTAGGGTTCATACGAGTTAACTAGGGTTCATACTACCTAATCTTTCCTAGCTAGGGTTCGATCATAACCTACATTATTCTAAGAACCTACATTTTTCAACTATATAGGATTCAAAATAACTACTCTATAATAACAATAACTAGGGAGGGAGGGAGGAGGAGGAAGGAGGGAGGAGTACCTCTCGGTGGAGG
>NC_041392.1:95639090-95641965 GCF_002162155.2 Triticum dicoccoides
GGGGCAGCAGGGGAGGAGGGCCGGCGCGGGGAAGGGCGACCGACGGGGAAAGAGGGCCCGCGCGGGGGAGGGCGGCCAGAGTAGGAGGCGGGGCGGCGGCCGTATCGGGGGATTGAGGGATTCTGTGAGTGTGAGCGTGTGAGTGTGAGTGAGTGAGAGGGGAGGGGTGTGCCGGCCGACGCGGGAGGAAGCAGAGGTGGGCTTAGTGGCAACGTGGGGAAGGAGGCCCAGCGCTATAGCTAAAGCTGCGACAGGGGACCGAGAGCGTGGCCCATCAACAGCAGCGCTGGCCGAAATCCCGCGCTACTGCAAACGTGCGCTTGCAGCGCTGGTGTTGTCCGGCGCTACTGCTAGATAGCAGTAGCGTGTGGTCTTTAACCAACGCTAGTGCTAAATGTCTACCTATAAGCATTTTCCTAGTAGTGCCACTAAATCATGGGGCGAAAAGAAAAGGGTGGTATTGCAATTATTTAAGAATGACGAGTATGCTTCGTACGATACTGAGATGAAAAAAAAGGAAAAACAAGACTCCATCAGAGTGTACAAATGATTCCGAGGACACGAACAATAAAAAGAGGAAAATCGGCTCTAGCAACTTAAAAAAGAGGTCAGAAGTTCCTAAAACCCAGAGGGACCAGCTAGATGTGGTTCGACAGGATTTCGTGGCGTCACTGATCAACACTACAAATCGTGAAAAACAAATGGTCTTAGTTGATGACATTGTCGTGCTATCAAAGCATTTGCAATGCCTCGCCCATAAAGATGAATCTGAAGATGGCGTATGGTTGGGTGACGAAGTAAGATAGTATTTCATAAATTAGTTTATGAAGTTTCATTTTTGTACAATACAATTAACTTGATTATTGTTGTAGGTGGTTGATGCTGCGATTCAGCTCATGCGTCATGATGAATCAATTGACACAAGGGACGGCCAACTGGTTTACATTGAGAGGGTGGCCGGCGTCGCTAAGCTCGAAAGAGATGGTAGGATAGAGGAGTGCTACGAGGATGCTTTGCCAGGCATTCCTGGAACAACACAAGGCACCACCTACCTGAAACATGATATGGTATTTTAACCTGATGTAGAACAGATTTTTTTATTACTATACACGTTGATCTAATTATCTGTGCACTCCAGGTTTTCCTACCTACGAACAGTTTAAACGTCCACTGGTTCCTTGTGGTCGTAAACCCCAGAAGGAAGGAGATTCAGGTTCTTGATTCACTTTTCCAGTGTATGGTACCCAGAGAAGTAAATAACGTGGTGAGAATTTCAACATATTTAATTATAAGAAATGATTTAACATCGTATGTAAGTATTAGTCGTAGGCAACTTCTAATCCCATTGGGCTTGCAGGTATGTGGGATGGAAGCACATCTGAAAGCAGCGATGCGAGTCTATGGGATTGAAAGCAATGCATGGGAAGACATTAACGTGACGCAATAGCCAGTACGAAATATTAATGTGCCAAAATCCGATGAGACGTCAGTCAACAATATTAACTTTTGTTTTTGTTTTAGATTGTTAATATCTGAAATGCTGATCTAACAACATAAAATGTTGCAGTTCTTGTTGTGCACTGTACATGCTGAAGAACATCGAATTATTTACAGGAGTAAAACTGAGGTTGCAATATGACGAAGTACATAGAGTAACACCTAAAATTCTATCATTTTCTGAAACGTATGGAACGATACTAACATATCCTCGCATGCAGGCCTACATCGACAAATTCAGAAGAGAGCTGCCTGTTGTGCTTGTCGATTCACCCTACAACAAAATGAAATACAGGAATAGGTTCAAGCAGTACCATACTAGGCTATCGGATGCAGCTGCGGTTGAAGACGACGAGGATGCAAGTAGTTAGTCCAGCATTGTGGTTCATTCTTACATGTGGAGTGTACACTTGGCCATAAAAGGGATAGAGTAGGGTGTGGTTGGGTTTTAGTCCCGAAGAAGGTTTCCTAGCCGTGTTCTTAGTCCATTGCGGATGAGTCAAGTTGTGAAACTTCAATAATATTGGTTACAATATTTTGCTTGAAATAAATTTGCACTAGTAGAAAAAGGGTCATCTGTCCCGGTTGGTAAGGGCCTTTTGTCCCGGTTTTTGAACCGGGACTAAAGGGTCGTTACTAATGCCCTAGCCCTTTAGTCCCAGTTCTTACACGAACCGGGACAGATGGGCCTCCACGTGGCCGGTGCGCCGAGCCCAGGCAGGAGGGCCTTTGGTCCCGGTTGGTGGCACCAACCGGGCCCAATAGGCATCCACGCGTCAGCATTTCAGGGGCTGGGGTTTTGGTTTTTTTAAAGGGGAGGTGGTTGGGGGTATTGGGGGGTTAATTTAGGTGTTTCATATATTGTGTTAGCTAGCTAATTAATAGAGAGAAGTGTCCTCTCTTATGTCCGTGCTTGGTCTGTTTGGGATCGTTGCAGAAATTTAAAATTTTCTATGCATCACCAAGATCAATCTATGGAGTAATCTAGCAACGAGGGGAAGGGGAGTGCATCTACATACCCTTGTAGATTGCTATGCGGAAGCATTGCAAGAACGCGGATGAAGGAGTCGTACTCGTAGCGATTCAGATCGCGGTTGATTCTGATCTAAGCGCCGAACAACGGCGCCTCCGCGTTCAACACACGTGCAGCCCAGTGACGTCTCCCACGCCTTGATCCAGCAAGGGGAGAAGGAGAGGTTGGGGAAGACTCCGTCCAGCAGCAGCATGACGGCGTGGTGGTGGTGGAGGAGCGCGGTACTCCAGCAGGGCTTCACCAAGCACTACGAGAGACAAGGAGGGAGAGAGGTAGGGTTGCGCCTAGGAGAGAATAACTCATCTGTTGGGCAGCCCCTAGACCTCAACTATATATAGGAGGGGG
>NC_041392.1:95642237-95668559 GCF_002162155.2 Triticum dicoccoides
GGGGAGGGGGCTGCGCCTCCTCTAGGGTTCCCACCCCAAGGGGTGCGGCAGCCCTAGATCCCATCTAGGGTGGCGGCCAAAGGGGGGAAGAGGGGGAGGCGCACCTGGGGTGGGCCTTAGGGCCCATCTGCCCTAGGGTTTGCCCCTCTTCTCTTGAGGCGCCTTGGGCCTTGGTGAGGGGCGCCCCAGCCGACCTAGGGGCTGGTCCCTTCCCACTATTGGCCCACGCAAGCCTCTGGGGCTGGTGGCCCCTCCCGGTGGACCCCCGAACCCTTCCGGTGGTCCCGGTACATTACCGGTGATGCCCGGAACACTTCCGGTGGCTAAATCCTCACTTCCTATATATCAATCTTTACCTCCGGACCATTCCGAAACTCCTCGTGACGTCCGGTATCTCATCCGGGACTCCGAACAACATTCGGTAACTGCGTACATACCTTCCCTATAACCCTAGCGTCATCGAACCTTAAGTGTGTAGACCCTACGGGCTCGGGAGTCATGCAGACATGGCCGAGACAACTCTCCGGTCAATAACCAACAGTGGGATCTGGATACCCATGTTGGCTCCCACATGCTCCACGATGATCTCATCGGATGAACCACAATGTCAAGGATTCAATCAATCCCGTATACAATTCCCTTTGTCTACCAGTATAGTACTTGCCCGAGATTCGATCGTCGGTATCCCGATACCTTGTTCAATCTCGTCACCGGCAAGTCTCTTTACTCGTTCCGTAACACATCATCCCGTGATCAACTCCTCGATCACATTGTGCACATTATGATGATGTCCTACCGAGTGGGCCCAAAAATACCTCTCCGTCACACGGAGTGACAAATCCCAGTCTCGATTCGTGCCAACCCAATAGACACTTTCGGAGATACCTGCAGTGCACCTTTATAGCCACCCAGTTATGTTGTGATGTTTGGTACACCCAAAGCATTCCTATGGTATCCAGGAGTTGCACAATCTCATGGTCTAAGGAAATGATACTTGACATTAGAAAAGCTTTAACATACGAACTACACGATCTTGTGCTAGGATTAGGATTGGGTCTTGTCCATCACATCATTCTCCTAATGATGTGATCCCGTTATCAACGACATCCAATGTCCATGGTCAGGAAACCGTAACCATCTATTGATCAACGAGCTAGTCAACTAGATGCTTACTAGGGACATGGTGTTGTCTATGTATCCACACATGTATCTGAGTTTCCTATCAATACAATTCTAGCATGGATAATAAACGATTATCGTGAACACGGAAATATAATAATAACTAATTAATTATTTCCTCTAGGGCATATTTCCAACAGTCTCCCACTTGCACTAGAGTCAATAATCCAGTTCACATCGATATGTGATAAACACTCAAGGTCACATCCCCATGTGACTAACACCCAAAGAGTTTACTAGAGTCAATAATCTAGTTCACATTACCATGTGATTAACACTCAATGAGTTCTGGGTTTGATCATGTTATGCTTGTGAGAGATGTTATAGTCAGCGGATCTGAACCTTTCAGATCCGTGTGTGCTTTACAAATCTCTATGTCATCTTGTAGATGCAGCTACCATGCTATATCTGGAGCTATTCCAAATAACTGTTCTACTATACGAATCCGGTTTACTACTCAGAATCATCCAGATTAGTGTCAAAGATTGCATCGACGTAACCCTTTACGACCAACTCTTTTACCACCTCCATAATCGAGAAAATTCCTTAGTCCACTAGTTACTAAGGATAACCTTGACCGTTGTCCTGTGATCCATTCCTGGATCACACTTGTACCCCTTGACTGACTCATGGCTTTGCACACTTCAGGTGCGGTACACAACATAGCATACTGTAGAGCCTACGTCTAAAGCATAGGGGACGACCTTCGTCCTTTCTCTCTATTCTGCCATGGTCAGGTCTTGAGTCTCACTCAATACTCATACCTTATAACACAGCCAAGAACTCCTTCTTCGCCGATCTATTTTTGAACTCCTTCAAAATCTTGTCATGGTATGTGTTCGTTTGAAAGTACTATTAAGCGATTTTGATCTATCCTTATAGATCTTGATGCTCAATGTTCAAGTAGCTTAATCCAGGTTTTCCATTGAAAAACAGTTTTCAAATAACCCTATATGCTTTCCAGAAACTCTACATCATTTCTGATCAACAACATATACTCATCAGAAATTCTATAGTGCTCCCACTCACTTCTTTGGAAATACAAGTTTCTCATAAACTCTGTATAAACCCAAAATCTTTGATCATCTCATCAAAGCGTACATTCCAACTCCAAGACGCTTACTCCAGTCCTTAGATGGGTTGCTGGAGCTTTGCATACTTGTTAGCATCTTTTAGGATTGTCAAAAAACCTCTGGTTTTATCACATACAACCTTTCCTCAAGAAAATCATCGAGGAAACAATGTTTTGACATCCTATCAGCAATATTTCATAAATAATGCAGTAATTGCTAATATAATTCCAATAGACTCTCAGCATCGCTACGAGTGAGAAAGTCTCATCGTAGTCAACTCCTTGAACTCGTCGGAAAACATCTTAACGACAAGTCGAGCTTTCTTAATGGCGATACTTACCATCATTGTCCGTCTTCCTTTTAAAATCCATATGTACCCAACAGGCTTACGACCATCAAGTAGTTCTTCCAAAGTCTACACTTTGTTTTCATACATGGATCCTCTCTCGGATTTTATGGCCTTGAGCCAATTTTCGGAATCCGGGCCCACCATCGCTTCTCCATAGCTCGTAGGTTCATTGTTGTCTAGCAACATGACTTCCGAGACATGATTACGTACCACTCTGAAGTAGTACGTATCCTTGTCGTCCTACGAGGTTTGGTAGTGACTTGATCCGAAGTTTCATGATCACTATCATAAGCTTCCACTTAAATTGGTGTAGGTGCCACAGGAACAACTCCCTGTGCCCTGCTACACACTAGTTGAAGTGACGGTTCAATAACCTCATCAAGTCTCCACCATCCTCCCACTCAATTCTTTCGAGAGAAACTCTTCCTCGAGAAAGGACCCGATTCTAGAAACAATCTGTATTGCTTTTGGATCTGAGACAGGAGGTATACCCAATTGTTTTCGGTGTCCTATGAAGATGCATTTATCCGCTTTGGGTTCGAGCTTATCAGCCTGAAACTTTTTCACATAAGCGTCGCAGCCCCAAACCTTTTAAGAAATGACAGCTTAGGTTTCTCTGAACCATAGTTCATACGGTGTTGACTCAAACAGAATTGCGTGGTGCCCTATTTAAAGTGAATGTGGTTGTCTCTAATGCCTAACCCATAAACTATAGTGGTAATTCGATAAGAGACATCATGGTATGCACCATATCCAATAGGGTGCAGTTATGATGTTTGGACACACCATCACACTATGGTGTTCCAGGCGGTATTATTTGTGAAACAATTTCCACAATGTCTTAATTGTGTGCCAAACTCGTAACTCAGATATTCATCTCTATGATCATATCACAGACATTTTATCATCTTGTCACGACGATCTTCAACTTCACTCTGAAATTACTTGAACCTTTCAGTAATTTAGACTTGTGTTTCATCAAGTAAATTATACTCAGCATCTACTCAAATCATCTGTGAAGTAAGAACATAACGATATCCACTGCGTGCCTCAGCACTCATTGGACTGTACACATCAAAATGTATTACTTCCAACAAGTTGATTTCTTGTTCCATCTTACTGAAAACGAGGCCTTTCAGTCATCCCGCCCATGTGGTATGATTCGCATGTCTCAAGTGATTCAAATCAAGTGAGTCCAAATGGTCCATCTGCATGGAGTTTCTTCATGCATATCTACCAATAGACATGGTTCGCATGTCTCAATCTTTTCAAAAATGAGCGAGTCCAAAGATCCATCAACATGGAGCTTCTTCACGTGTTTTATACCAACATGACTCAAATGGCAGTGCCACAAGTATGTGGTACTATCATTACTATCTTATATCTTTTGGCATGAACATGTGTATCACTACGATCGAGATTCAATAAACCATTCATTTTAGGTGCAATACTATTGATGGTATTATTCAAATAAATAGAGTAACAATTATTCTCCTTAAATGAATAACCGTATTGCGATAAATATAATCCAATCATGTCTATGCAAACACCAAATACCAATTATTTAGGTTTAACACCAATATCGATGGTAGAGGGAGCATGCGATGCTTGATCACATCAACCTTGGAAACACTTCCAACACATATCGTCATCTCGCCTTCAGCTAGTCTCCGTTTATTTTGTAGCCTTTTATTTCGAGTTACTAACACTTAGCAACTGAACCGGTATCTAATACCCTGGTGCTACTAGGAGTACCAGTAAAGTACACATATAATGTATGTCCAATACATACTTTTGTCAACCTTGCCAGCCTTCTCATCTACCAAGTATCTAGGGTGGTTCTGCTTCAGTGACCGTTCCCCTTATTACAGAAGCACTTAGTCTCGGGCTTGGGTTCAACTTTGGGTTTCTTCACTAGAGCAACTGATTTGCCGTTTCATGAAGTATCCCTTTCTTGCCCTTGCCCTTCCTGAAACTAGTGGTTTTACTAACCATCAACAATTGATGCTCCTATTTGATTTCTACTTTCGCGGTGTCGTTATTAGCTCAAGGATCATATCTATCCCTGATATGTTATAGTTCATCATGAAGCTCTAGTAGCTTGGTGGCAGTGACTTTGGAGAACCATCACTATCTCATGTGGAAGATTAACTCCCACTCAATTCAAGCGATTGTAGTACTCGTACAATCTGAGCACATGCTCAACGATTGAGCTTTTCTCCTTAGTTTGCAGGCTTAAGAAACTTGTCATAGGTCTATACCTCTTGACATGGGCACTAGCCTGAAATCCCAATTTCAGTCCTTGGAACATCTCATATGTTCTGCGATGTTTCAAAAACATCTTTGGTGCCTCAATTCTAAACCATTTAGCATTACACACTGAACTATCATGTAGTCATCAAAACGTGTACGTCATATGTTCGCAACATCCACAACCGACGCTCGAGGTTTAGCTCACTGAGCGGTGCATTAAGGACATAATCCTTCTGTGCAGCAATGAGGACAATCCTCAGTTTACGGACCCAGTCTGCATAATTGCTACTATCAACTTTCAATTAAATTTTCTCTAGGAACATATCTAAAACAGTAGAACTAAAGCGTAAGCTACAACATAATTTGCAAAGTCCTTTTGACTATGTTCATGATAATTAAGTTCATCTGATTATTTAATGAACTCCCACTCAGATAGACATCCTTCTAGTCATCTAAGTGATACATGATCCGAGTCAACTAGGCCGTGTCCGATCATCACGTGAGACGGACTAGTCATCATCGGTGAACATCTTCATGTTGATCGTATCTTCTATACGACTCATGTTCGACCTTTCGGTCTTCCGTGTTCCGAGGCCATGTCTGTACATGCTAGGCTCGTCAAGTCAACCTAAGTGTATTGCATGTGTAAATCTGGCTTACACCCGTTGTATTCGAACGTTAGGATCTATCACACCTGATCATCACGTGGTGCTTCGAAACAACGAACCTTCGCAACGGTGCACAGTTAGGGGGAACACTTTCTTGAAATTATTGCGAGGGATCATCTTATTTAAGCTACCGTCATTCTAAGCAAATAAGATGTAAAACATGATAAACATCACATGCAATCAAATAGTGACATGATATGGCCAATATCATTTTGCTCCTTTTGATCTCCATCTTCGGGGCGCCGTGATCATCATCGTCACCGGCATGACACCATGATCTCCATCATCGTGTCTTCATGAAGTTGTCTCGTCATCTATTACTTCTACTACTATGGCTAACGGTTTAGCAATAAAGTAAAGTAATTACATGCCGTTTATGTTGACACGCAGGTCATAAATAAATTAAGACAGCTCCTATGGCTGCTGCCGGTTGTCATACTCATCGACATGCAAGTCGTGATTCCTATTACAAGAACATGATCAATCTCATACATCACATATGTCATTCATCACATCCTTTTTGGCCATATCACATGACACGACATATGCTGCAAAAACAAGTTAAACGTCCTCTAATTGTTGTTGCAAATTTTACGTGGCTGCTATAGGTTTCTTAGCAAGAACGTTTCTTACCTACGCCAAAACCACAACGTGATATGCCAATTTCTATTTACCCTTCATAAGGACCCTTTTCATCGAATCCGATCCGGCTAAAGTGGGAGAGACAGACACCCGCTAGCTGAAGGAAATATGCCCTAGAGGCAATAATAAAGTTATTATTTATTTCCTTATAATCATGATAAATGTTTATTATTCATGCTAGAATTGTATTAACGGAAACATAATACATGTGTGAATACATAGACAAACAAAGTGTCACTAGTATGCCTCTACTTGACTAGCTCGTTAATCAAAGATGGTTATGTTTCCTAACCATGAACAATGAGTTGTTATTTGATTAACGAGGTCACATCATTAGTTGAATGATCTGATTGACATGACCCATTCCATTAGCTTAGCACCCGATTGTTTAGTATGTTGCTATTGCTTTCTTCATGACTTATACATGTTCCTATGACTATGAGATTATGCAACTCCCGTTTGCCGGAGGAACACTTTGGGTGCTACCAAACGTCACAACGTAACTGGGTGATTATAAAGGAGCATTACAGGTGTCTCCAAAAGTAGATGTTGGGTTGGCGTATTTCGAGATTAGGATTTGTCACTCCGATTGTCGGAGAGGTATCTCTGGGCCCTCTCGGTAATACACATCACATAAGCCTTGCAAGCATTACAACTAATATGTTAGTTGTGAGATGATGTATTACGGAACGAGTAAAGAGACTTGCCGGTAACGAGATTGAACTAGGTATTGGATACCGACGATCGAATCTCGGGCAAGTAACATACCGATGACAAAGGGAACAACGTATGTTGTTATGCGGTCTGGCCGATAAAGATCTTCGTAGAATATGTAGGAGCCAATATGGGCATCCAGGTCCCGCTATTGGTTATTGACCGGAGACGTGTCTCAGTCATGTCTACATTGTTCTCGAACCCGTAAGGTCCGCACGCTTAAGGTTACGATGACAGTTATATTATGAGTTTATGCATTTTGATGTACCGAAGGTTGTTTGGAGTCCCGGATGTGATCACGGACATGACGAGGAGTCTCGAAATGGTCGAGACGTAAAGATTGATATATTGGAAGCCTATATTTGGATATCGGAAGTGTTCCGGGTGAAATCGGGATTTTACCGGGTTACCGGGAGGGTTACCGGAACCCCCCGGGAGCTATATGGGCCATAGTGGGCCTTAGTGGAAAAGAGAAGGGGCTGCCCTAGATGGGCTGCGCGCCCCCCCTTCCGACTAGGAGAGGTGGCCGGCCCCCTCCTCCTCTTTTCCCCTCCGAGGAATCCTAGTTGGACTAGGATTGGAGGGGGAATCCTACTCCCAGAGGGAGTAGGACTCTCCTGCGCCTCCCTCCTTGGCCGGCCAGCCTCCCCCTCTACTCCTTTATATACGGAGGCAGGGGACACCTCTAGACACACAAGTTGATCCACGTGATCTATTCCTTAGCCGTGTGCGGTGCCCCCTGCCACCATATACCTCGATAATACCGTAGCGGAGTTTAGGCGAAGCCCTGCTGCTGTAGTACATCAAGATCGTCACCACGCCGTCGTGCTGACGGAACTCTTCCCCGACACTTTGCTGGATCGGAGTCCGGGGATCGTCATCGAGCTGAACGTGTGCTCGAACTCGGAGGTGCCGTAGTTTCGGTGCTTGATCGGTTGGATCGTGAAGACGTACGACTACTTCCTCTACGTTGTGTGATCGCTTTCGCAGTCGGTCTGCGTTGGTACATAGACAACACTCTCCCCTCTCGTTGCTATGCATCACATGATCTTGCGTGTGCATAGGAATTTTTTTGAAATTACTACGAAACCCAACAGTGGCATCCGAGCCTAGGTTATTTATGTTGATGTTATATGCACGAGTAGAACACAAGTGAGTTGTGGACGATACAAGTCATACTGCCTACCAGCATGTCATACTTTGGTTCGGCGGCATTGTTGGACGAGACGACCCGGACCAACATTACGCGTACGCTTACGCGAGACCGGTTCCCCCGACGTGCTTTGCACATAGGTGGCTTGCGGGCGACTGTCTCTCCAACTTTAGTTGAACCAAGTATGGCTACGCCTGGTCCTTGCGAAGGTTAAAACGGAGTCTATTTGACAAACTATCGTTGTGGTTTTGATGCGTAGGTGAGATTGGTTCTTACTTAAGCCCGTAGCAGCCACGTAAAACATGCAACAACAAAGTAGAGGACGTCTAACTTGTTTTTGCAGGGCATGTTGTGATGTGATATGGTCAAGGCATGATGCTGAATTTTATTGTATGAGATGATCATGTTTTGTAACCAAGTTATCGGCAACTGGCAGGAGCCATATGGTTGTCGTTTTATTGTATGCAATGCAATCGCGATGTAATGCTTTACTTTATTACTAAACGGTAGTGATAGTCGTGGAAGCATAAGATTGGCGAGACGACAACGATGCTACGATGGAGATGAAGGTGTCGCGCCGGTGACGATGGTGATCATGACGGTGCTTCGGAGATGGAGATCACAAGCACAAGATGATGATGGCCATATCATATCACTTATATTAATTGCATGTGATGTTTATCTTTTTATGCATCTTATCTTGCTTTGATTGGCGGTAGCATTATAAGATGATCTCTCACTAAATTATCAAGAAGTGTTCTCCCTGAGTATGCACCATTGCCAAAGTTCGTCGTGCCCAGACACCACGTGATGATCGGGTGTGATAAGCTCTACGTCCATCTACAATGGGTGCAAGCCAGTTTTTGCACACGCAGAATACTCAGGTTAAACTTGACGAGCCTAGCATATGCAGATATGGCCTCGGAACACGGAGACCGAAAGGTCGAGCGTGAATCATATAGTAGATATGATCAACATAATGATGTTCACCGATGAAACTACTCCATCTCACGTGATGATCGGACATGGTTTAGTTGATTTGGATCACGTGATCACTTAGATGATTAGAGGGATGTCTATCTAAGTGGGAGTTCTTAAGTAATATGATTAATTGAACTTAAATTTATCATGAACTTAGTCCCTGATAGTATCTTGCTTGTTTATGTTGATTGTAGATAGATGGCTCGTGCTGTTGTTCCGTTGAATTTTAATGCGTTCCTTGAGAAAGCAAAGTTGAAAGATGATGGTAGCAATTACACGGACTGGGTCCGTAACTTGAGGATTATCCTCATTGCTGCTCAGAAGAATTACGTCCTGGAAGCACCGCTGGGTGCCAGGCCTGCTGCTGGAGCAACACCAGATGTTGTGAACGTCTGGCAGAGCAAAGCTGATGACTACTCGATAGTTCAATGTGCCATGCTTTACGGCTTAGAATCGGGACTTCAACGACGTTTTGAACGTCATGGAGCATATGAGATGTTCCAGGAGTTGAAGTTAATATTTCAAGCAAATGCCCAGATTGAGAGATATGAAGTCTCCAATAAGTTCTATAGCTGCAAGATGGAGGAGAACAATTCTGTCAGTGAGCATATACTCAAAATGTCTGGGTATAATAATCACTTGATTCAATTGAGAGTTAATCTTCCGGATGATTGCGTCATTGACAGAATTCTCCAATCACTGCCACCAAGCTACAAGAGCTTCGTGATGAACTATAATATGCAAGGGATGAACAAGACTATTCCCGAGCTCTTCGCAATGCTGAAAGCTGCGGAGGTAGAAATCAAGAAGGAGCATCAAGTGTTGATGGTTAACAAGACCACTAGTTTCAAGAAAAAGGGCAAAGGGAAGAAGAAGGGGAACTTCAAGAAGAACGGCAAGCAAGTTGCTGCTCAAGAGAAGAAACCCAAGTCTGGACCTAAGCCTGAAACTGAGTGCTTCTACTGCAAGCAGACTAGTCACTGGAAGCGGAACTGCCCCAAGTATTTGGCGGATAAGAAGGATGGCAAGGTGAACAAAGGTATATGTGATATACATGTTATTGATGTGTACCTTACTAGAGCTCGCAGTAGCACCTGGGTATTTGATACTGGTTCTGTTGCTAATATTTGCAACTCGAAACAGGGACTACGGAATAAGCGGGCACTGGCAAAGGACGAGGTGACGATGCGCGTGGGAAACGGTTCCAAAGTCGATGTGATCGCGGTCGGCACGCTACCTCTACATCTACCTTCGGGATTAATATTAGACCTAAATAATTGTTATTTGGTGCCAGCGTTGAGCATGAACATTATATCTGGATCTTGTTTAATGTGAGACGGTTATTCATTTAAATCAGAGAATAATGGTTGTTCTATTTATATGAGTAATATCTTTTATGTTCATGCACCCTTGAAGAGTGGTCTATTTTTATTGAATCTCGATAGTAGTAATACACATATTCATAATGTTGAAGCCAAAAGATGCAGAGTTGATAATGAAAGTGCAACTTATTTGTGGCACTGTCGTTTAGGTCATATCGGTGTAAAGCGCATGAAGAAACTCCATACTGATGGACTTTTGGAACCACTTGATTATGAATCACTTGGTACTTGCGAACCGTGCCTCATGGGCAAGATGACTAAAACACCGTTCTCCGGTACTATGGAGAGAGCAACAGATTTGTTGGAAATCATACATACCGATGTATGTGGTCCGATGAATATTGAGGCTCGTGGCGGATATCGTTATTTTCTCACCTTCACAGATGATTTAAGCAGATATGGATATATCTACTTAATGAAACATAAGTCTAAAACATTTGAAAAGTTCAAAGAATTTCAGAGTGAAGTTGAAAAACATCGTAACAAGAAAATAAAGTTTATACGATCTGATCGTGGAGGAGAATATTTGAGTTACGAGTTTGGTGTACATTTGAAAAACTGTGGAATAGTTTCGCAACTCACGCCACCCAGAACACCACAGCGTAATGGTGTGTCCGAACGTCGTAATCGTACTTTACTAGATATGGTGCGATCTATGATGTCTCTTACTGATTTACCGCTATCATTTTGGGGTTATGCTTTAGAGACGGCCGCATTCACGTTAAATAGGGCACCATCAAAATCCGTTGAGACGACGCCTTATGAACTGTGGTTTGGCAAGAAACCAAAGTTGTCGTTTCTTAAAGTTTGGGGCTGCGATGCTTATGTGAAAAAGCTTCAACCTGATAAGCTCGAACCCAAATCGGAGAAATGTGTCTTCATAGGATACCCAAAGGAAACTGTTGGGTACACCTTCTATCACAGATCCGAAGGCAAGACATTCGTTGCTAAGAATGGATCCTTTCTAGAGAAGGAGTTTCTCTCGAAAGAAGTGAGTGGGAGGAAAGTAGAACTTGACGAGGTAACTGTACCTGCTCCCTTGTTGGAAAGTAGTACATCACAGAAAACTGTTTCTGCGACACCTACACCAATAAGTGAGGAAGTTAATGATAATGATCATGAAACTTCAGAACAAGATACTACTGAACCTCGTAGATCAACCAGAGTAAGATCCGCACCAGAGTGGTACGGTAATCCAGTTCTGGAAGTCATGCTACTAGATCATGATGAACCTACGAACTATGAAGAAGCGATGGTGAGCCCAGATTCCGCAAAGTGGCTTGAAGCCATGAAATCTGAGATGGGATCCATGTATGAGAACAAAGTATGGACTTTGGTTGACTTGCCCGATGATCGGCAAGCAATTGAGAATAAATGGATCTTTAAGAAGAAGATTGACGCTGATGGTAATGTTACTGTCTACAAATCTCGACTTGTCGCAAAAGGTTTTCGGCAAGTTCAAGGAATTGACTACGATGAGACCTTCTCACCCGTAGCGATGCTTAAGTCCGTCCGAATCATGTTAGCGATTGCCGCATTTTATGATTATGAAATTTGGCAGATGGATGTCAAAACTGCATTCCTGAATGGATTTCTGGAAGAAGAGTTGTATATGATGCAACCGGAAGGTTTTGTCGATCCAAAGGGAGCTAACAAAGTGTGCAAGCTCCAGCGATCCATTTATGGACTGGTGCAAGCCTCTCGGAGTTGGAATAAACGTTTTGATAGTGTGATCAAAGCATTTGGTTTTATACAGACTTTCGGAGAAGCCTGTATTTACAAGAAAGTGAGTGGGAGCTCTGTAGCATTTCTGATATTATATGTGGATGACATATTGCTGATTGGAAATGATATAGAATTTCTGGATAGCATAAAGGGATACTTGAATAAAAGTTTTTCAATGAAAGACCTCGGTGAAGCTGCTTACATATTAGGCATTAAGATCTATAGAGATAGATCAAGACGCTTAATTTGACTTTCACAAAGCACATACCTTGACAAGATTTTGAAGAAATTCAAAATGGATCAAGCAAAGAAAGGATTCTTGCCTGTGTTACAAGGTGTGAAGTTGAGTAAGACTCAATGCCCGACCACTGCAGAAGATAGAGAGAATATGAAAGATGTTCCCTATGCATCAGCCACAGGCTCTATCATGTATGCAATGCTGTGTACCAGACCTGATGTATGCCTTGCTATAAGTTTAGCAGGGAGGTACCAAAGTAATCCAGGAGTGGATCACTGGACAGCGGTCAAGAACATCCTGAAATACCTGAAAAGGACTAAGGATATGTTTCTCATATATGGAGGTGACAAAGAGCTCACCGTAAAAGGTTACGTTGATGCAAGCTTTGACACTGATCCGGACGATTCTAAATCGCAAACTGGATACGTGTTTACATTAAACGGTGGAGCTGTCAGTTGGTGCAGTTCTAAACAAAGCGTCGTAGCGGGATCTACATGTGAAGCGGAGTACATAGCTGCTTCGGAAGCAGCGAACGAAGGAGTCTGGATGAAGGAGTTCATATCCGATCTAGGTGTCATACCTAGTGCATCGGGTCCAATGAAAATCTTTTGTGACAATACTGGTGCAATTGCCTTGGCAAAGGAATCCAGATTTCACAAAAGGACCAAACACATCAAGAGACGCTTCAATTCCATCCGGGATCTAGTCCAGGTGGGAGACATAGAGATTTGCAAGATACATACGGATCTGAATGTTGCAGACCCGTTGACTAAGCCTCTTCCACGAGCAAAACATGATCAGCACCAAGGCTCCATGGGTGTTAGAATCATTACAGTGTAATCTAGATTATTGACTCTAGTGCAAGTGGGAGACTCAAGGAAATATGCCCTAGAGGCAATAATAAAGTTATTATTTATTTCCTTATAATCATGATAAATGTTTATTATTCATGCTAGAATTGTATTAACCGGAAACATAATACATGTGTGAATACATAGACAAACAAAGTGTCACTAGTATGCCTCTACTTGACTAGCTCGTTAATCAAAGATGGTTATGTTTCCTAACCATGAACAATGAGTTGTTATTTGATTAACGAGGTCACATCGTTAGTTGAATGATCTGATTGACATGACCCATTCCATTAGCTTAGCACCCGATTGTTTAGTATGTTGCTATTGCTTTCTTCATGACTTATACATATTCCTATGACTATGAGATTATGCAACTCCCGTTTGCCGGAGGAACACTTTGGGTGCTACCAAACGTCACAACGTAACTGGGTGATTATAAAGGAGCATTACAGGTGTCTCCAAAAGTAGATGTTGGGTTGGCGTATTTCGAGATTAGGATTTGTCACTCCGATTGTCGGAGAGGTATCTCTGGGCCCTCTCGGTAATACACATCACATAAGCCTTGCAAGCACTACAACTAATATGTTAGTTGTGAGATGATGTATTACGGAACGAGTAAAGAGACTTGCTGGTAACGAGATTGAACTAGGTATTGGATACCGACGATCGAATCTCGGGCAAGTAACATACCGATGACAAAGGGAACAATGTATGTTGTTATGCGGTCTGACCGATAAAGATCTTCGTAGAATATGTAGGAGCCAATATGGGCATCCAGGTCCCGCTATTGGTTATTGACCGGAGACGTGTCTCGGTCATGTCTACATTGTTCTCGAACCCGTAAGGTCCGCACGCTTAAGGTTACGATGACAGTTATATTATGAGTTTATGCATTTTGATGTACCGAAGGTTGTTTGGAGTCCCGGATGTGATCACGGACATGACGAGGAGTCTCGAAATGGTCGAGACATAAAGATTGATATATTGGAAGCCTATTTTTGGATATCGGAAGTGTTCCGGGTGAAATCGGGATTTTACCAGGTTACCGGGAGGGTTACCGGAACCCCCCGGGAGCTATATGGGCCATAGTGGGCCTTAGTGGAAAAGAGAAGGGGCTACCCTAGATGGGTTGCGCGCCCCCCTTCCCCTAGTCCTATTAGGTCTAGGAGAGGTGGCCGGCCCCCTCCTCCTCTTTTCCCCTCCGAGGAATCCTAGTTGGACTAGGATTGGAGGGGGAATCCTACTCCCAGAGGGAGTAGGACTCTCCTGCGCCTCCCTCCTTGGCCGGCTAGCCTCCCCCTCTACTCCTTTATATACGGAGGCAGGGGACACCTCTAGACACACAAGTTGATCCACGTGATCTATACCTTAGCTGTGTGCGGTGCCCCCTGCCACCATATACCTCGATAATACCGCAGCGGAGTTTAGGCGAAGCCCTGCTGCTGTAGTACATCAAGATCGTCACCACGCCGTCGTGCTGACGGAACTCTTCCCCGACACTTTGCTGGATCGGAGTCCAGGGATCGTCATCGAGCTGAACGTGTGCTCGAACTCAGAGGTGCCGTAGTTTTGGTGCTTGATCGGTTGGATCGTGAAGACGTACGACTACTTCCTCTATGTTGTGTGATCGCTTCCGCAGTCGGTCTGCGTTGGTACGTAGACAACACTCTCCCCTCTCGTTGCTATGCATCACATGATCTTGCGTGTGCGTAGGAATTTTTTTGAAATTACTACGAAACCCAACACTAGCCACCTTATGCAACTAGTGCATGTCAGTCGGTGGAACCTGTCTCACGTAAGAGTACGTGTAAGGTCGGTCCGGGCCGCTTCATCCCACGATGCCGCCGAATCAAGATAAGACTAGTAACAGCAAGTAAATTGACAAAATCGACGCCCACAACAACTTGTGTTCTACTCGTGCATAGAAACTACGCATAGACCTAGGTCATGATGCCACTGTTGGGGATCATTGCAGAAATTTAAAATTTTCTACGCATCACCAAGATCAATCTATGGAGTAATCTAGCAACGAGGGTAAGGGGAGTGCATCTACATACCCTTGTAGATCGCTAAGCGGAAGTGTTGCAAGAACGCGGATGAAGGAGTCATACTCGTAGCGATTCAGATCGCGGTTGATTCCGATCTAAGCGCCGAACAACGGCGCCTCCGCGTTCAACACACGTGCAGCCCGGTGACGTCTCCCATGCCTTGATCTAGCAAGGGGAGAAGGAGAGGTTGGGGAAGACTCCGTCGAGCAGCAGCACGACGGCGTGGTGGTGGTGGAGGAGCGCGGTACTCCAGCAGGGCTTCACCAAGCACTACGAGAGACGAGGAGGGAGAGAGGTAGGGCTGCGCCTAGGAGAGAATAACTCATCTGTTGGGCAGCCCCTAGACCTCAACTATATATAGGGGGGGAGGGGGCTGCGCCCCCTCTAGGGTTCCCACCCCAAGGGGTGCAGCAGCCCCAGATCCCATCTAGGGTGGCGGCCAAAGGGGGGAAGAGGGGGAGGCGCACCTGCGGTGGGCCTTAGGGCCCATCTGCCCTAGGGTTTGCCCCCCTCTTCTCTTGAGGCGCCTTGGGCCTTGGTGGGGGGGCGCCCCAGCCCACCTATGGGCTGGTCCCTTCCCACTATTGGCCCACGCAAGCCTCTGGGGCTGGAGGCCCCTCCCGGTGGACCCCCGGACCCTTCCGGTGGCCCCGATACATTACCGGTGATGCTCGGAACACTTCCGGTGGCCAAATCCTTGTTGGGGAACGTAGTAATTTCAAAAAGTTTCCTACGCACACGCAAGATCATGGTGATGCATAACAATGAGAGGGGAGAGTGTTGTCTACGTACCCTCGTAGACCGAAGCGGAAGCGTTGACGCAACGTAGAGGAAGTAGTCGTACGTCTTCCCGATCCAACCGATCCAAGCACCGTTACTCCGGCACCTCCGAGTTCTTAGCACACGTTCAGCTCGATGACGCTCCCCGGGCTCCGATCCAGCAAAGCTTCGGGGATGAGTTCCGTCAGCACGACGGCGTGGTGACGATCTTGATGTTCTATCGTCGCAGGGCTTCGCCTAAGCGCTGCTACAATATGACCGAGGTGTAATATCGTGGAGGGGGGCACCGCACACGGCTAAGGAACGATCACGAAGTTCAACTTGTGTGTCCTGGGGTGCCCCCTGCCCCCGTATATAAAGGAGCAAGGGAGGAGGGGCGGCCGTCCTAGGAGGGGGCGCGCCAAGGGGAGTCCTACTCCCACCGGGAGTAGGACTCCTTCTTTCCTAGTCCAACTAGGAGAAGGGGGGAAAGGAGGGAAGTGGAGAAGGAAAGGAGAGGGGGGCCGCGCCCCAAACCCCTTGTCCAATTCGGACTGGGCTTGGGAGGGGCGCGCGCCACCTCCTGGCTCCTTCCCACTAAAGCCCATTAAGGCCCAATACTCTTCCCCGTATTCCCGTAACTCCCCGGTACTCCGAAAAATATCCGAATCACTCGGAACCTTTCCGAAGTCCGAATATAGTCGTCCAATATATCGATCTTTACGTCTCGACAATTTCGAGACTCCTCGTCATGTCCCTGATCTCATCCGGGACTCCAAACTCCTTCGGTACATCAAAACTCATAAACTCATAATATAACTGTCATCGAAACCTTAAGCGTGCGGACCCTATGGTTCGAGAACAATGTAGACATGACCGAGACACGTCTCCGGTGAATAACCAATAGCAGGATCTGGATGCCCATATTGGCTCCTACATATTCTACGAAGATCTTTATCGGTCAGACCGCATAACAACATACGTTGTTCTCTTTGTCATCGGTATGTTACTTGCCCGAGATTCGATCGTGGGTATCCAATACCTAGTTCAATCTCGTTACCGGCAAGTCTCTTTACTCGTTCCGTAATACATCATCTCACAACTAACTAATTAGTTGCAATGCTTGCAAGGCTTAAGTGATGTGCATTACCGAGAGGGCCCAGAGATACCTCTCCGACAATCGGAGTGACAAATCCTAATCTCGAAATACGCCAACCCAACATGTACCTTTGGAGACACCTGTAGAGCACCTTTATAATCACCCAGTTACGTTGTGACATTTGGTAGCACACAAAGTGTTCCTCCGGTAAACGGGAGTTGCATAATCTCATAGTCATAGGAACATGTATAAGTCATGAAGAAAGCAATAGCAACAAACTAAACGATCAAGTGCTAAGCTAACGGAATGGGTCATGTCAATTAGATCATTCTCCTAATGATGTGATCCCGTTAATCAAATAACAACTATTTTTCCATGGTTAGGAAACATAACCATCTTTGATTAACAAGCTAGTCAAGTAGAGGCATACTAGTGACACTCTGTTTGTCTATGTATTCACACATGTATTATGTTTCCGGTTAATACAATTCTAGCATGAATAATAAACATTTATCATAAAATAAGGAAATAAATAATAACTTTATTATTGTCTCTAGGGCATATTTCCTTCAGTCTCCCACTTGCACTAGAGTCAATAATCTATATCACATCACCATGTGATTAACACCGATAGTTCACATCATCATGTGATTAACACCCATAGTTCACATCGCCATGTGACCAACACCCAAAGGGTTTACTAGATTCAGTAATGTAGTTCACATCGCTATGTGATTAACACCCAAAGAGTACTAAGGTGTGATCATGTTTTGCTTGTGAGAGAATCTTAGTCAACGGGTCTTTCACATTCAGATCCGTTATGTATTTTGCAATTTTCTATGTCTACAATGCTCTGCACGGAGCTACTCTAGCTAATTGCTCCCACTTTCAATATGTATCTAGATCGAGACTTAGAGTCATCCAGATTAGTGTCAAAACTTGTATCGATGTAACCCTTTACGGCGAACCTTTTTGTCACCTCCATAATCGAGAAACATATCCTTATTCCACTAAGGATAATTTTGACCGCTGTCCAGTGATCTACTCCTAGATCACTATTGTACCCCTTGCCAAAATCAGTGTAGGGTATACAATAGATCTGGTACACAGTATGGCATACTTTATAGAACCTATGGCCAAGGCATAGGAAATGACTTTCATTCTCTTTCTATCTTCTGCCGTGGTCGGGTTTTGAGTCTTACTCAATTTCACATCTTGTAACACAGGCAAGAACTCTTTCTTTGACTGTTTCCATTTTGAACTACTTCAAAATCTTGTTAAGGTATGTACTCATTGAAAAAACTTATCAAGCGTCTTGATCTATCTCTATAGATCTTGATGCTCAATATGTAAGCAGCTTCACCGAGGTCCTTCTTCGAAAAACTCCTTTCAAATACTCCTTTATGCTTTGCAGAATAATTCTACATTATTTCCGATCAACAATATGTCATTCACATATACTTATCAGAAATGTTGTAGTACTCCCACTCACTTTCTTGTAAATACAGGCTTCACCGCAAGTCTGTATAAAACTATATGCTTTGATCAACTTATCAAAGCGTATATTCCAACTCCGAGATGCTTACACCAGTCTATAGATGGATTGCTGGAGCTTGCACATTTTGTTAACCCCTTTAGGATTGACAAAACCTTCTGGTTGCATCATATACAACTCTTCTTTAAGAAATCCATTAAGGATTGCAGTTTTGTTATCCATTTTCCAGATTTCATAAAATGCGGCAATTGTTAACATGATTTGGACAGACTTAAGCATAGATACGATTGAGAAACTCTCATCGTAGTCAACACCTTGAACTTGTCGAAAACCTTTTGCGACAATTCTAGCTTTGTAGATAGTACTACTATCAGCATCTGTCTTCCTCTTGAAGATCCATTTATTTTCTATGGCTTGCCGATCATCGGGCAAATCCATCAAAGTCCATACTTTGTTCTCATACATGGATCATATCTCAGATTTCATGGCCTCAAACCATTTCGCGGAATCTGGGCTCATCATCGCTTCCTCATAGTTCGTAGGTTCGTCATGGTCAAGTAACATGACCTCCAGAATAGGATTACCGTACCACTCTGGTGCGGATCTCACTCTGGTTTACCTACGAGATTCGGTAGTAACTTGATCTGAAGTTACATGATCATCATCATTAGCTTCCTCACTAATTGGTGTAGTAGTCACAAGAACAGATTTCTATGATGAACTATTTTCCAATAAGGGAGATGGTACAATTACCTTATCAAGTTTTCTACTTTCCTCCCACTCACTTCTTTCGAGAGAAACTCCTTCTCTAGAAAGGATCCATTCTTAGCAACGAATATCTTGCCTTCGGATCTGTGATAGAAGGTGTACCCAACTGTCTCCTTTGGGTATCCTATGAAGACACATTTCTCCGATTTGGGTTTGAGCTTATCAGGATGAAACTTTTTCATATAAGCATCACAATCCCAAACTTTAAGAAACGACAACTTTGGTTTCTTGCTAAACCACAGTTCATATAGTGTCGTCTCAACGGATTTAGATGGTGCCCTATTTAACGTGAATGCAACTATCTCTAATGCATAACCCCATAACTATAGTGGTAAATCGGTAAGAAACATCATAGATTGTACTATATCCAATAAAGTACGGTTATGATGTTCGGACACACCATTATGTTGTGGTGTTCCGGGTGGCATGAATTCGTGAAACTATTCCACATTGTTTTAATTGAAGACCAAACTCGTAACTCAAATATTCTCTTCCATGATCAGATTGTAGAAACTTTATTTTCTTGTTACGATGATTTTCCACTTCACTCTGAAATTCTTTGAACTTTTCAAATGTTTCAGACTTATGTTTCATCAAGTAGATATACCCATATCTGCTCAAATCATCCGTGAAGTGCAGAAAATAACGATACTTGCCGTGAGCCTTAACACTCATCGGACCGCATACATCAGTATGTATTATTTCCAATAAGTTTGTTAATTGCTCCATTGTTCCGGAGAATGGAGTCTTAGTCATCTTGCCCATGAGGCATGGTTCGCAAGCATCAAGTGATTCATAATCAAGTGATTCCAAAATTCCATCAGCAAGGAGTTTCTTCATGCGCTTTACACCAATGTGACCTAAACGGCAGTGCCACAAATAAGTTGCACTATCATTATTAACTTTGCATCTTTTGGCTTCAATATTATGAATATGTGTATTACCACGATTGAGATCCAACAAACCATTTTCGTTGGTGTGTATGACCATAGAAGGTTTTATTCATGTAAACAGAACAACAATTGTTCTCTAACTTAAATGAATAACTGTATTGCAATAAACATGATCAAATCATATTCATGCTCAACTCAAACACCAAATAACACTTATTTAGTTTCAACACTAATCTCGAAAGTATAGGGAGTGTGCGATGATGATCATATCAATCTTGGAACTATTTCCAACACTCATCGTCACGTCACCCTTAACTAGTTTCTGTTCATTCTGCAACTCCCGTTTCGAGTTACTATTCTTAGCAACTGAACTAGTATCAAATACTGAGGGGTTGCTATAAACACTAGTAAAGCACACATCAATAACATGTATATCCAATATACCTTTGTTCACTTTGCCATCCTTCTTATCCGCCAATTACTTGGGGTAGTTCTGCTTCTAGTGACCAGTCCCTTTGCAGTAGAAGCACTTAGTCTCAGGCTTAGGACCAGACTTGGGCTTCTTCACTTGAGCAGCAACTTGCTTGCCGTTCTTCTTGAAGTTCCCCTTCTTCCCTTTTGCCCTTTTCTTGAAACTAGTGGTCTTGTCAACCATCAACACTTGATGTTCTTTCTTGATTTCTACCTTCATTGATTTCATCATCATGAAAAGCTCGGGAGTCGTTTTTCGTCATCCCTTGCATACTATAGTTCATCACGAAGTTCTACTAACTTGGTGATGGTGACTAGAGAATTCTGTCAATCACTATTTTATCTGGAAGATTAACTCCCACTTGATTCAAGCGATTGTAGTACCCAGACAATCTGAGCACATGTTCACTAGTTGAGCGATTCTCCTCCATCTTTTAGCTATAGAACTTGTTGGAGACTTCATATCTCTCAACTCGGGTATTTGCTTGAAATATTAACTTCAACTCCTGGAACATCTCATATGGTCCATGACGTTCAAAACGTCTTTGAAGTCCCGATTCTAAGCCGTTAAGCATGGTGCACTAAACTATCAAGTAGTCATCATATTGAGCTAGTCAAACGTTCATAACGTCTGCATCTGCTCCTGCAATAGGTCTGTCACCTAGCGGTGCATCAAGGACATAATTATTCTGTGCAGCAATGAGGATAAACCTCAGATCACAGATCCAATCCGCAACATTGCTACTAACATCTTTCAACACAATTTTCTCTAGGAACATATCAAAATAAGCATATGAAAGCAACAACGCGAGCTATTGATCTACAACATAGATATGCTAATACTACCAGGACTAAGTTCATGATAAATTAAAGTTCAATTAATCATATTACTTAAGAACTCCCACTTAGATAGACATCCCTCTAATCCTCTAAGTGATCACGTGATCCAAATCAACTAAACCATAACCGATCATCACGTGAAATGGATTAGTTTTCAATGGTGAACATCATTATGTTGATCATATCTACTATATGATTCATGCTCGACCTTTCGGTCTCCGTGTTCCGAGGCCATATCTGCATATGCTAGGCTCGTCAAGTATAACCCGAGTATTCTGCGTGTGCAAAACTGGCTTGCACCCATTGTAGATGGACGTAGAGCTTATCACACCCGATCATCACGTGGTGTCTGGGCACGACGAACTTTGGCAATGGTGCATACTCAGGGAGAACACTTCTTGATAATTTAGTGAGAGATCATCTTATAATGCTACCGTCAATCAAAGCAAGATAAGATGCATAAAAAGATAAACATCACATGCAATCAATATAAGTGATATGATATGGCCATCATCATCTTGTGCTTGTGATCTCCATCTCCGAAGCACCGTCATGATCACCATCGTAGCATCATTGTCGTCTCGCCAATATTATGCTTCTATGACTATTGCTACCGCTTAGTGATAAAGTAAAGCATTACAGGGCGATTGCATTGCATACAATAAAGCGACAACCATATGGCTCCTGCAAGTTGCCGATAACTCGGTTACAAAACATGATCATCTCATACAATAAAATTTAGCATCATGTCTTGACCATATCACATCACAACATGCCCTGCAAAAACAAGTTAGACATCCTCTACTTTGTTGTTGCAAGTTTTACGTGGCTGCTACGGGCTTAGGCAAGAACCAATCTTACCTACGCATCAAAACCACAACGATAGTTTGTCAAGTTGATGCCGTTTTAACCTTCGCAAGGACCGGGCGTAGCCACACTCGGTTCAACTAAAGTTGGAGAAACTGACACCCGCTAGCCACCTGTGTGCAAAGCACGGCGGTAGAACCAGTCTCGCGTAAGCGTACGCGTAATGTCGGTCCGGGCCGCTTCATCCAACAATACCGCCGAACCAAAGTATGACATGCTGGTAGGCAGTATGACTTATATCGCCCACAACTCACTTGTGTTCTACTCGTGCATATAACATCAAACCATAAAAACCTAGGCTCGGATGCCACTGTTGGGGAACGTAGTAATTTCAAAAAATTTCCTACGCACATGCAAGATCATGGTGATGCATAGCAACGAGAGGGGAGAGTGTTGTCTACGTACCCTCGTAGACCGAAGCGGAAGCGTTGACGCAACTTAGAGGAAGTAGTCGTACGTCTTCCCGGTCCAACCGATCCAAGCACCGTTACTCCGGCACCTCCGAGTTCTTAGCACACGTTCAGCTCGATGACGCTCCCCGGGCTCCGATCCAGCAAAGCTTCGGGGATGAGTTCCGTCAGCACGACGGCGTGGTGACGATCTTGATGTTCTACCGTCGCAGGGCTTCGCCTAAGCGCTGCTACAATATGACCGAGGTGTAATATCGTGGAGGGGGGCACCGCACACGGCTAAGGAACGATCACGAAGATCAACTTGTGTGTCCTGGGGTGCCCCCTGCCCCCGTATATAAAGGAGCAAGGGAGGAGGGGCGGCCGGCCTAGGAGGGGGCGCGCCAAGGGGAGTCCTACTCCCACCGGGAGTAGGACTCCTTCTTTCCTAATCCAACTAGGAGAAGGGGGAAAGGAGGGAAGTGGAGAAGGAAAGGAGAGGGGGGCCGCGCCCCAAACCCCTTGTCCAATTCGGACTGGGCTTGGGAGGGGCGCGCGCCACCTCCTGGCTCCTTCCCACTAAATCCCATTAAGGCCCAATACTCTTCCCCGTATTCCCGTAACTCCCCGGTACTCCGAAAAATACCCGAATCACTCGGAACCTTTCCGAAGTCCGAATATAGTCGTCCAATATATCGATCTTTACGTCTCGACCATTTCGAGACTCCTCGTCATGACCCCGATCTCATCCGGGACTCCGAACTCCTTTGGTACATAAAAACTCATAAACTCATAATATATCTGTCATCGAAACCTTAAGCGTGCGGACCCTACGGTTCGAGAACAATGTAGACATGACCGAGACATGTCTCCGATCAATAACCAATAGCGGGACCTGGATGCCCATATTGTCTCCTACATATTCTACGAAGATCTTTATCGGTCAGACCGCATAACAACATACGTTGTTCCCTTTGTCATCGGTATGTTACTTGCCCGAGATTCGATCGTCCGTATCCAATACCTAGTTCAATCTCGTTACCGGCAAGTCTCTTTACTCGTTCCGTAATACATCATCTCACAACTAACTCATTAGTTGCAATGCTTGCAAGGCTTAAGTGATGTGCATTGCCGAGAGGGCCCAGAGATACCTCTCCGACAATCGGAGTGACAAATCCTAATCTCGAAATACGCCAACCTAACATGTACCTTCGGAGACACCTGTAGAGCACCTTTATAATCACCCAGTTACGTTGTGACGTTTGGTAGCACACAAAGTGTTCCTCCGGTAAACGGGAGTTGCATAATCTCATAGTCATAGGAACATGTATAAGTCATGAAGAAAGCAATAGCAACAAACTAAACGATCAAGTGCTAAGCTAACGGAATGGGTCATGTCAATCAGATCATTCTCCTAATGATGTGATCCCGTTAATCAAATAACAACTATTTGTCCATGGTTAGGAAACATAACCATCTTTGATTAACAAGCTAGTCAAGTAGAGGCATACTAGTGACACTCTGTTTGTCTATATATTCACACATGTATTATGTTTCCGGTTAATACAATTCTAGCATGAATAATAAACATTTATCATAAAATAAGGAAATAAATAATAACTTTATTATTGCCTCTAGGGCATATTTCCTTCAATCCTCACTTCCTATAAATCAATATTTACCTCCGGACCATTCCGGAACTCCTCGTGACGTCCAGGATCTCATCCGGGACTCCGAACAACATTCGGTAACTGCGTACATACCTTCCCTATAACCCTAGCGTCATCGAACCTTAAGTGTGTAGACCCTACGGGCTCGGGAGTCATGCAGACATGGCCTAGACAACTCTCCGGTCAATAACCAATAGCGGGATCTGGATACCCATGTTGGCTCCCACATGCTCCACGATGATCTCATCGGATGAATCACGATGTCAAGGATTCAATCAATCCCGTATACAATTCCCTTTGTCTACCGGTATAGTACTTGCCCGAGATTCGATCGTCGGTATCCCGATACCTTGTTCAATCTCGTCATCGGCAAGTCTCTTTACTCGTTCCGTAACACATCATCCCGTGATCAACTCCTTGATCACATTGTGCACATTATGATGATGTCCTACCGAGTGGGCCCAGAGATACCTCTCCGTCACATGGAGTGACAAATCGCAGTCTCGATTCATGCCAACCCAATAGACACTTTCGGAGATACCTGCAGTGCACCTTTATAGCCACCCAGTTACGTTCTGACGTTTGGTACACCCAAAGCATTCCTACGGTATCCGAGAGTTGCACAATCTCATGGTCTAAGGAAATGATACTTGACATTAGAAAAGCTTTAGCATACGAACTACACGATCTTGTGCTAGGCTTATGATTGGGTCTTGTCCATCACATCATTCTCCTAACGATGTGATCCCGTTATCAACGACATCCAATGTCCATGGTCAGGAAACTGTAACCATCTATTGATCAACGAGCTAGTCAACTAGAGGCTTACTAGGGACATGGTGTTGTCTATGTATCCACACATGTATATGAGTTTCCTATCAATACAATTCTAGCATGGATAATAAATGATTATCATGAACAAGGAAATATAATAATAACTAATTTGTTATTGCCTCTAGGGCATATTTCCAACATGGTCGACGCTACGTACTATACATAGAGAGGCCCTCGACACACTAGCTAGTAAGAAAATGAAGGAAACCATTAAGTATAGAAGTTCGTCATGCATACTGAGAGAAGTGATCGACCTCTCCTTCTCCGAGAGATTGGTCGAACAACAAGTTTTCGTATTATCCATCCGACGCTACTGGCTACATACATATACAATATGTAAGATCTCTTACAATCCCCTAGCATTTGAAATCAACTTCCACATGGTATTCTCCGGCTTTATTGATGACATGGTCAAGAAAGAATCCCGCCAATTCCTCTTGAATTGCTTTCATGCGTTCTTGTGGTAGGAGTTCATTTCTCATCTGCCACGTCTAATTTGAAGAAGGGGGTTAATACATATATATGAATGAAACTCAACAGAAATGATGGTGTAATAAAATGAAATTGTGAATATTATTGCTTACGCACTTCATATTGTGTTTTAGAGTAGCCCCGCTTATTTTTCAAAGTCGCATTGTAGATGAACTCGCACACGTAGTATCCACAGTAATCATTCCCTTGTTCTTGCCACAAGCACTTTACGAGAAATAGAGGTCAATCAAACTGATAATGAAGCATTATAAATGGCATTGATGAAAGTAGCTATAGAATCAACGGGAGATGCATGCAACTAGCTAGCTAGTAGTACTTACTTTCGGGCATGTATATCGTAGCTCCTTTGGCAGTCCCGGAGCTTCTGCGGTGAACTGTTTCCAAACCCTGCAAGACAAAGAAAATAATTATTAGTACTTGAGATATCAGGAAATGAACAAAAAGTTGCCGATATGGTGCGATAATGATCGATTGAACTTACTTGTT